>NC_080061.1:18028905-18243905 GCF_026212465.1 Amaranthus tricolor
TGTATATATATATATATATATATATATATATATATATATATATATATATATATATATATATATATATATAGTATATATATATATATGTATATATATATATATATATATATATATATATGTATATATATATATATATATATATATATATATATATATATATGTATATATATATATATATATATATATATATATATATATATATATATATATATATATATATATATATATATATATGTATATATATATATATATATATATATATATATATATATATATATATATATATATATATATATATATATATATATATATATATATATATATATATATATATATATATTGTTGGAACTCTTGAGTTTTAATGATGACTACACTTAAGCAAATATGTGTTTAGAGATTGTGTGCAGGTCGATATCCGATTAATTATGATCGTTGATAGTACCTATGGCTTAGTTCATGGGAATGCACGTGTCAAAAGGATTCATGGGATGTTAGAAGAAGTATATCGCTTTGGATGTAAAATGGAGACAGCAGGTCTACTGTTCCTAAGTTGGATGTTCTAGCAAAACTGAATTCTGGAAACAGCGCACTATTCCCAAACCAAAGTCAGCCTACGTTAACTAATAAATTCTGATTTTTATTTTTTAGTTAATGTACGTAAATTAATTTGTTGCATTTATTTATTATAGTTAATTGGCAAAATGTTTTTCTAAAAATCCTTTACGTGTGGTTTTCTAAAAATAATCCTTTATTTTAGGATCTATTTTTAGTAAATATTGGATTTGCTAAAAATAGAAATAGTGGTTGTTTAATGGGTATTAGATATTATTCTTAACCGGTCTTTATACCTATAAGTTAGCAAATAACCATTCCTAAGTATAACCGTTTCTATAAATAGCAAAAACGTTCCAGCAGTTATTACTGGAACAGGAACTGCTGTTTGTGAAACTGCTGCTTAAAGGGAACAGAACCTATTATTAGGGAATAGCGGTTATTGCTAAATAACCGTGGGCTTGAATTGGTCAACTTTAAATGCCTATTTTTAGATTAACCGTAAGAAGACTTGGTTATTAAAATCCACATTATTCCCATGATCATTTTGGATAAGGAATAATGGGTTGGAATATTCCTTTTTCTTAGGGATTTTAGCTCTATAAATAGTGGACTCGGTTATTTTTCAAAACTCGCCTTAGTATGAGCCATTAAATCATACGTAATTTTGGGAGAATTTTTACAAGAAAAATTTGTTTTAAAAATGCCAATTAATTCATAATATTTTCTTGTGCAACTCATTGATTTATTTTAGAGAATTTCATTCCTTTTTGTAAGGGTTTTTGAGAGAATTTGTAATTAGACTCGGGTGAGTCTAAGGGGGAAATTAGATAGCTTTTAATGAAGCTAGAGAAGAGAATAGCTTCTAGTGAAGCTAGTGGCGAGAATTAGCTTTTAGTGAAGCTAAGTTTGTTGCTTTGAGTGAAGCAATTTGAGAGAGAAGAGTTGGCCTAGTTGATGCGCTTCGAGTGAAGTAAGATGTTTAATGTAATTGTAACGAGTTGCCTTAAACATAGTGGAGAATTTAGAAATCCCGAGGGGTCGTGGTTTTTCCTTCTGTTTAGGCCCAGAAGGTTTCCACGTAAAAATCGTTTGTCTCTTTTAATTATTTCGCTCTAAGTTTAAGCTTTATTTATTTTATTCAATTCCGCAAAAACAGGGCAAAAACGCTTAAACTAGTAACAACAACAATTCACCCCCCCCCCCTCTTGTTGTTGTTCCCGTTTCTAATTGAGTCTACAATTGGTATCAGAGCCCTGTTCCAGTAGATCAGGAAACCCTGAGGGCAGAATCCTGGTGTTCCCGAAAATGTCAATTATGAACGAGCGAATGGAAGAAGGGTATTCTACTCAAAAACCGCCCATGTTCGATGGAAAATTCTATACATAATGAAAGAATAGGATGGAAATCTTTATCAAGGAAGAAAATTATCAAGTTTGGAGGGTCATCGAAATTGGAGATTTTGAGGTAACCATTACTAACTCCAACAAAGAAGCAGGTACGTATCTCTAATCCATTTTCTATGCATCCATCCAATTTAAGTAAAAATAAATTAATTGAGTTGCTAAAGGAGACACAAGCTAAACTTGAAAATTGCAATGTTAAGTGTCTCCAATTAGAAAAGGAACTCAAGGTAAGCAAAGACCATGTCTCCTATATAAACACCTTTAGATACGATGTCCAAAACAGATTTTTTGGTTTGTTGGATCAAAACATAATTCTAAAGGAAAATATGGAGAGAATTAAAAAGGAAAATGTTATTCTTAATATTGAGTTGTCGCAATACAAATTATTAGGCTTGAATAAAGAATTGAATGATGCATCTAAAGATTTGTGCAATGATTTTCAAAATTTAAAGTTGAATCTAAAATCCAACCGTAACAATGATGATAAGCTTGAATTAAATTCAAGAGAAAAAGGGAAAATCGAAATTACTCCCAAATGGATTCAAGATGCCAAAAGTAAAAATTCAAAAGGCCTAAATTACTTTAAGAATAACAAGAAGAAAAAGGCTTACGTTGATCTCCCTAGAGACAAAATCTGTTCCTTCTGTGGAGGAACTGGCCATCTGAAGGACCAGTGCACCAAAAGGGAACAGTACACTATCTTTAACAGAAACTATGTTGATAACGTTTGGACGAAGAAAACAGATTCTTGTAAAATCGACAAGGAACCCAAGACAGCCTGGGTTCCTATAACTAACCATTAATTTTTTTCAGGTCCAAGTGAGGGGGAACAGCTCATGGTATCTCGACAATGGGTGTTCTAAGCACATAAAGGGTGACAAATCTAAATTTCTCTCACTTGAAGCCTATGATGGGGGAACTGTAACCTTCGGTAATAATATGAAGGGTGAGATAATCTCCAAAGAAAAGGTTGGAAGGTCAAGTTCCCATGCTATCGATAATGTGTTTTTAGTCGAGAATTTGAAACATAACTTACTTAGCATTTCTCAATTTTGCGATAAAGGTAACTCTGTGAACTTTACTTCTGAAAGTGCATTATTTCTAGGAATGACACAGGAGACATCGTTCTTGAGGGAACCAGAAAAGGAAACACTTATGTAGTGAACCTGGACACTGTTCCCAAAACCAGTCTAACGTGTCTAAGCGTTGTAGAAGACGACCCACTTCTTTGGCATAAGCGTCTAGGTCATGCTAGTTATACATTGATTAATACATTAAGATCAAAAGACCTAGTTAGAGGACTACCAGCTATAAAATTCCTTAAGGATGAAATTTGTGATCCTTGTGCCAAAGGAAAACAAGTGAGGTCATCTTTTAAATCAAAGAACATTGTGACCACCACGAAACCACTTGAATTATTACATATGGATCTATGTGGACCTATGAAAACACAAAGCCGGAGTGGCAAAAGATATGTGTTTGTTATTGTTGATGATTACAGTAGATTCACTTGGATTTTATTTTTAGTTAGTAAAGATGAAGCTTTTGATGAGTTTGTTTCTTTCGCTAAGAAAATACAAAAATCTAACAATAATCAAATTATTCACATAAGGTCAGATCATGGAAGAGAATTCAAAAATTCAAGTTTCATGAATTATTGCAATGAACATGGATTAAGTCATAATTTTTCGGCACCACGAACACCACAACAAAATGGTGTAGTAGAAAGGAAAAATAGGACTTTAGAGGAAATGGCTAGAACCATGTTAATTGCTAGTGGTCTACCTAGAAATTTTTGGCCGAAGCTGTTAATACTGCATGTTATATTTTGAATCGTGTATTAATAAGACCAATCACTTCAAAGACACCCTATGAATTGCTTAAAGGTGTTAAACCAAATATTTCCTATTTTCGTGTGTTTGGATGCAAATATTTGTTCATGTGAATGGAAAAAGAAATATAGGGAAGTTTGATGAAAGAAGTGATGAAGCAGTATTTGTTGGCTACTCATCACATAGTAAGGCTTACAGAGTTTATAACAAAAGAACAATGAGCGTGGAAGAATCCGTTCACATAATTTTTGATGAAACTAACTTTTTGTCAAGTGAACAGGATACAAATAATTTTAAGATAGGTCTTGCAAATCTAGAACACGATGATGAAGAATTGAAAGTGCACGATCAAGGAACAGCAGGTGAAAAGCCGTTTCCAGAAGAAGCAGAAAGGCCTGATCATAATCTGGAGCTGCCAGTTCAACGAGACCAACAGACTGTTCCCAATACAGCTATTCCCACAGACGAGCAAGTTGATCCAGTAGCTGAACAGAATGTCAATCAAGCTGATGAACCAGAACATGCTACTGTTCCCACAAGAGAATTTGTGCCCAAACCTTGGAAAGATCAAAGTTATCATCCTCTTGATTTGATTATAAGTGATTTGAATAAGGGAACACAAACTAGATCTCAAATGAGAAACTTTTGTGCACATTTTGCGTTCCTATCATCACTCGAGCCCAAGAATCATGAAGAAGCTCTAAAGGATTCCGAATGGATCGTGGCCATGCAAGACGATTTAAATGAATTTGAAAGAAATAAAGTATGGCACTTGGAACCCAAACAGAAACACAAAAAGGTAATTGGTTTGAAATGGGTATTTCGGAATAAACTAGATGAGCATGGAATAATTGTTAGAAAAAAAGCAAGGCTTGTGGTCAAAGGATACAATCAACAAGAAGGTATTGATTATACCGAGACATTTCCTCCGGTAGCAAGGTTAGAGGATATAAGAATCTTAATTTCTTTTAATGCATTCATGAACTTTAAATTATATCAAATGGATGTGAAATGTGCTTTCTTAAATGGTTTTCTTGATGAAGAAGTTTTTGTTGAACAACCCCCAGGCTTTGAAAATACCTCTTGTCTCGATCATGTCTACAAGCTTGATAAAGCTCTTTATGGCTTAAAACAAGCTCCTAGGCAATGGTATGAAAGACTGTCAAAGTTTTTGATTCAAAATGACTTTGTAAGAGGCAAAATTGACAAAACCTTATTCTTTAAGAATAGAGGTTCGGATAATTTAGTTGTTCAAATATATGTTGATGATATTATCTTTGGAGCCACCAATGAACTGTTGTGTAAAGAATTTGCTAACCTAATGTGCACTGAATTTGAAATGAGCATGATGGGAGAATTAAACTTCTTCCTTGGGTTGCAAATTAAACAAACAGCTAATGGTATCTTTATTCACCAACAAAAATATATAAAAGAACTTATCAAGAAATACGGCTTGAATAATGCTAAAACCAACAATACACCTATGGCTACAAATGTTAGATTAGATGAAGACCCAAATGGAACAAATATTGATCAAACTATATATAGAGGCATGATTGGCTCTTTATTATATCTAACTGCTAGTAGACCCGATATTGCTTTCAGTGTTGGTTTATGTGCTAGATTTCAATCCAATCCTAAAGAATCACATCTCACTGCAGTAAAACGTATTTTAAGATATTTGAAGGGAACTGACGACTTGTCCTTATTTTATCCTAAAAGTGATGTTTATGATTTGAAAGGTTTTAGTGATGCAGATTATGCAGGTGATCTAGTTAATAGAAAAAGTACATCAGGTATGGTACAATTTCTTGGCTCATGTTTAGTTTCATGGAGTTCCAAGAAACAAAACACTGTTGCATTATCCACTGCCGAAGCTGAATACGTAGCAGCAGCAGCTTGCTGTTCCCAAATGCTTTGAATAAAGCAGCAGCTAAGAGATTTTGGTATTAAGTTTGAATGTGTTCCTATTTATTGTGATAATACCAGTGCCATATGCATATCTAAAGTTCCAGTGCATCATTCACGAGTAAAACACATCCACATTAGGCATCATTTTCTTAAGGATAATGTTGAAAATAAAAATATTATTTGAAAGCATGTAAACACCAACGAGCAAATAGCACATATCATGACTAAATCGCTTCCAAGGGAACAACATGAAAAAATGAGATTGGAACTTGGCATGATCAAGCTGCATTGAAGTGAGTGACATATGTGATCCTTAAAGTCAGAATGAAAATTGAAAAGGTCGATCAACCAAAAAATCTTGATTGAAAAATCGATTATCGAAAGGATCAGGTATGCACCATTTAAAAGTATATACTTGAATGCTCATATGATTGCTTGGTTGGTTTGATCAGATTATAGTAGCATAAAAAATTCCATTTATTTTTCATCTTCATAAAAATTTCATAATATTTAATATATATATTTACCCAGCAATTTCCATTAAAATAGCAGGAGTTAAATCATCATAGTTCTTCACTAAACTCGTCTGTTTCCATTTCATTTTCTGTGTCCATATACCTAAATAAGAACAATGAAGCACCAAAATTCATTAAATTAACCGTCACCTCATACTTATTAAAGCCACTCTCTCACGTCAAATCCATCATTTCATCTTCAATTTCACTCTCAAAACCATCTTCAACTCACTGCATTTCAAAACCGCCTTCAGTTGCATTTCATCATTTCATTCTTGCTTTTTCCTTTTCTTAATTCTTCAAACCACCATGAAAACCAAGAACCAAACACCAAAAATGAAGCAACCCAAACCTCTACAAATCATCCATCCAACACCTCTCATTACCGAAACTGAGTCCTCATCAAGAAAGCAACAGGAAACCCCGGTTGCCTCTGGAGTGCATGAAACCAAAAAGAGAAAGAGGGACTCTACAGTAAAGAAATCATCTTTAAAAAGGGCAAAAGTTGTTGTTCCAGTTAGTGCTGAGGAGATATCCAAAGAAATGATTGTTGGTTTCGGGCTAGACAAACAATGGTATGAATCTAATTTCTTTCCTCAATTTCACGCCATTTTGCAAAATCAATGTTGGGAATCTTTAATGGCAGAACACTGTTGCAACCCAATGTACCCCAACTTGATGCGCGAGTTTATTTCAAATTTTTCTATTGACCATGGCGTTTGTACTAGTGTTGTTAAGGGGATTAAAATTGAATTTAATAGTCTGATTTTAGGAGGATGGTTAGGTGTTCCCTCCACTAGATTTGATATATACGTTGTTGGGTCAAAAATCAATTTTTCTGGGATAAATGAGAAGGCAGTTTGGAAGTTTTTAGGGATAAAAGAAAAAAGAGGAAAGGTTAGTCACAATGTGCTGTCACCTATGCACAAGTTGTTATACAATATAGCAAGACGATTTATTCTGCCTCGCACATCTAAAAGAAGTGAGGTTAGTTTAAGGGATGCTACGTTAATATATTGTATGGCTAATAACATCAAGATAAGTTTTCCCTCTTTGATGATTTGTCACTTGAATGATTGTATTTGTAAGCGTAATGTGTTAGGATATGGTGGATTGTTAACTTGGATATTTATGAAGTTGGGTGTTCCTCTTTATGGTCCAAATTATCCCATGGGTCCAAACAACAAAGTAGGTGTTAAGTGTTTGAATAACTTGCATCTAAGATTAAATGAAAAAAGGGACCCTTGAGGATATCTCTAAACAATCTGAGGGCACAAATGAAGAAGAAAATGAAGAAAATGTTAAGGAGGAGGAAGTAAATAAGGAGGAACAGGAGCCTGTTCCCTCTGCCACTGAGAAGGCAGAAGAGCATTCTGAGGAGGAACAGGAGGAAAATTCTTGTAAGGGGGAAGTTGAGAAGGAACCTGTGAAGGATGCTGTGGAGGAAGAAGAAGAAAAAGATGAGGAGAGTTCCTTACCTGGTTCAAACCTTAGGAAGAGTCGTAGGATAGCTTCCAAAGGAAAGAAACCTGTTGTTATTATTGATGATGACTCAGTCTCATACACAACAGCTGAACCAAGCTATCCTTCCTCACCTAAACCTGTCACACAGTCACCTATACCATAATCACCACCACCAGTACACACATCACAAAATCAAGGTTTAGGTGACACTACAATTCCTACAGACCCTTTATCCTCCATTCTCCTAAAACTCACAGAATTGTAGACAAGCTTCCTTGTTTTTAAGGATGAAATTCGTGTCTCCATAGCCTCACTCTCTGCTCAAATGGACCAAATGGAAGCACGTTTGGGGGCCAAGCTTAACACAGTGGAGGCGGAAACAGAATACATAGATGATGAAGCTCCTGCATCCTAATTTCTCCTGATAATCATCATATTTTCTTATTTGTTGCAACCATCACTATCATCAAACAATCTTTTTTTGCTTTTATTTTGTACCAGCTGGGGTACTGTTTGTATTAATTCATACTATGACCTACATTTTCCCTTATGCTACTAACTATCTGTGACGATTAATCATAGCTGATCTTGTTTGCATTCATTGTTACTGCTTTTTACTTTGTGCATCCTCATATGCTTAGTGCTGTGGTTTGATTGCTCTAATTCTTTTTGAATGATGTCAAAAGGGGGAATATTTGACACAAACTTAAATAATGCTTGAGTATGCTTAGCTCTGATAATATCTATTATGTTGGACTTTAGGATTAAGGTTATGATTCATGATCTAAGGCTGTTTGGCTGTGTACTGCTGATGATTGTTTATTGCTTGTTTATTGCTTGCTGATTTTGCTCTGATTGTCAAAATATAGCTAATCTATTGTCAGTATATAGTTATCACCTTTTGTTAATGCTTGATGCTCTGATGCTTATGATCAAGATTGATTTATATTGCTCTGATAATAGAAGTTATTTGATGAACTGTTGCTCTGATGTCTCTGATGATGAATTGTTCTAATAATTGTTTTGAATGTTCTGTTGATAGGAGTATAAGATGTATGCTCTGATTATATGATTAATTGTTCTGATTTCAAAGTTATTACATTTGAAATACTTAGTGATTTATGTTAACTATTTTTGGAAACTATTTAAAAACATATATTTTATATTGTGTTTTTATATACTATATGGAGTAAACTGTGTTGCTATGATTGCTTGGTAAATTATATTGTAACGAGTTAATTTACTAAGTTATGTAGAGTTGTTTTAATCTCTGACATGCTCTATAATATTGATTTTACTCTAATTTTATTTTAAGTTTGTTTAAAAGTTTGTCATCATCAAAAAGGGGGAATTTGTTGGACCTCTTGAGTTTTGATGATGACTACACTGAAGCAAATATGTGTTTAGAGATTGTGTGCAGGTCGATATCCGATTAATTGTGATCGTTGATAGTACCTATGGCTTAGTTCATGGGAATGCACGTGTCAAAAGGATTCAAGGGATGTTAGAAGAAGTATATCGCTTGGGATGTAAAATGGAGACAGCAGGTCTACTGTTCCTAAGTTGGATGTTCTAACAAAACTGGATTCTGGAAACAGCGCACTGTTCCCAAACCAAAGTCAGCCTACGTTAACTAATAAATTCTGATTTTTATTTTTTAGTTAATGTACTTAAATTAATTTGTTGCATTTATTTATTATAGTTAATTGGCAAAAAGTTTTTCTAAAAATCCTTTACGTGTGGTTTTCTAAAAATAATCCTTTATTTTAGGATCTATTTTTAGTAAATATTGGATTTGCTAAAAATAGAAATAGTGGTTGTTGAATGGGTCTTAGCTATTATTATTAACCGGTCTTTATACCTATAAGTTAGCAAATAACCATTCCTAAGTATAACCGTTTCTATAAATAGCAAAAACGTTCCAGCAGTTATTACTGGAACAGGAACTGCTGTTTGTGAAACTGCTGCTTAAAGGGAACAGAACCTATTATTAGGGAACAGCGGTTATTGCTAAATAACCGTGGGCTGGAATTGGTCAACTTTAAATGCCTATTTTTAGATTAACCGTAGGAAGACTTGGTTATTAAAATCCACATTATTCCCATGATCATTTTGGATAAGGAATAATGGGTTGGAATATTCCTTTTTCTTAGGGATTTTAGCTCTATAAATAGTGGACTCGGTTATTCTTCAAAACTCGCCTTAGTATGAGCCATTAAATAATACGTAATTTTGGGAGAATTTTTACAAGAAAAATTTGTTTTAAAAATGCCAATTAATTCATAATATTTTCTTGTGCAACTCATTGATTTATTTTAGAGAATTTCATTCCTTTTTGTAAGGGTTTTTGAGAGAATTTGTAATTAGACTCGGGTGAGTCTAAGGGGGAAATTAGATAGCTTTTAATGAAGCTAGAGAAGAGAATAGCTTCTAGTGAAGCTAGTGGCGAGAATTATCTTTTAATGAAGCTAAGTTTGTTGCTTTGAGTGAAGCAATTTGAGAGAGAAGAGTTGGCCTAGTTGATGCGCTTCGAGTGAAGTAAGATGTTTAATGTAATTGTAACGAGTTGCCTTAGACATAGTGGAGAATTTAGAAATCCCGAGGGGTCGTGGTTTTTCCTTCTGTTTAGGCCCAGAAGGTTTCCACGTAAAAATCGTTTGTCTCTTTTAATTATTTCGCTCTAAGTTTAAGCTTTATTTATTTTATTCAATTCCGCAAAAACAGGGCAAAAACGCTTAAACTAGTAACAACAACAATTCACCCCCCCCTCTTGTTGCTGTTCCCGTTCCTAATTGAGTCTACATATATATATATATATATATATATATATATATATATATATATATATATATATATATATATATATATATATATATATATATATATATATATATATATGTATATATATATATATATATATATATATATATATATATATGTATATATATATATATATATATATATATGTATATATATATATATATATATATATATATATATATATATATATATATTTATATATTTATATATGTATATATATATATATATATGTATATATATATATATATGTATATATATATATATATATATATATATATATATATATATATATATATATGTATATATATATATATATATATATATATATATATATATATATATATATATATATGTATATATATATATGTATATATATATATGTATATATATATATATATATATATATATATATATATATATATATATATATATATATATATATATATGTATTTATATATATATATATATATATATATATATATATATATATATTTATATTTATATTTATATTTATATATATATATATATTTATATATATATATATATATTAATAATAATAATAATAATAATAATAATAATAATAATAATAATAATAATAATAATAATAATAGTAATAATACACTAAATGGTAAAAGTGTTATGGTATAAATATAATAACGTTGCTAAAAGTATCAGTAAATAATGGATGGTTTAGTGTTTGGAGTGTTGGTACAATATCTTGAAGGCCTTGGCTTCAAACCACGATGGAGGTATATGAGTGGAAAGTGCATGAGGCATGCAAACGTGTGCTGATGTGGCATCCCTTTTAGCATTATTTTTTTTTTCCGGACCATCCAGTTAGTCGGAAAATGGTAGTTAAATTGATCGGAAATTTTTTAAAAGATTTTTCCTTTCATTTTGGGATGATTTTAGGAAGTTTGGCTTTTGACTATTTTTTGACTAGCTTTTAGTCGGAAATTAGTCGAGAATTTCCTCTATTTTCTGATTAACTAGGTAGTCGAAATTTCTGACTAAATTTACGACTATACCATGTTGGCCGGAAATCTAACTAACATTCTGACATAAATATTTTCCGAACATTTTATACCGACCAACAAAAGCAGTCGAAAATCAGTTGGTATAGAGCTACCGACTGATTTCCAACTGTTTTGGGTTGTCGATATTGATGCGATTTTTTTAGTTTAGATAACCGCCCACTTCAAATAAAATGATCCTGCTGCCTAACTAGATAACAACTTAGTTAAATAAAATCAAATTAATTGATAACTAACCTAATAAATAAACTATAAAATTTCTGGCCTATTGAAACTGTCGAAGGAATGCTATTAGCAGCAGCGTGGAAAACCTAGCTTCGGTCAAATTGCTGCTGGTCTCGGAATATTTGCTCCAGCATGGGCCTCAACCGAAGTTGCCAGAGTCTCGACCGAATTTGTTGATCTCCACCGAGGGTATACTAGCAATAAACCCATTAAACTCTTTGTTTAACATTAATCTCGAAGCTTCGACCGAAACTTCAAATAAATCTGTGCAACATTTGTATTTAGCTTAGCTTCGACCGAAGCTTATATATCTCATCAAATGATTATTGAAACCTTTTCTTATTCATAAAATATCTTCGAAGTTACAAAATCATGTCTAAATATGTGATGACACTCGATGAACGTCGATGGACATGGTTGAGAATCTAGATAGCTAGAAACTCAATTGAAAACACTTGAATATCATCATTAAGAGACGAAAAGGCAAATAACAGCAAATGAATTCAGTATAGCGAATCTCGACCACTTTAAACCTCAAAACGCTAATTAAAGTTCTCGATAGACTACAAAGAAGAAGCAATAAGCGTAAAATACTAAACTTATCACAAATCGCTTGTTTTGTCTATCTTTTATTTCCGAACTTAAGTCTTAGTTTTCATATTCGGCCTAAGACCAGTGTATAGAAAATTGTTTGAAAAGCCTCACAAGCTCTTGAGCTAATCGTGAAGGCAAAAATTTTAATCGGTCGAACTCTCTATTTCCGAACTACATTTGTTTTCTTCCTGAAATTGAATTGGTTCAAGACAACACTTCCTTCTTCCTTTGCCTTCAATTGATTGCGGCTATAGCAAACAGTCTTTGAAGCCTTCGAATCCAGCAATTCAAAACACAACAACATCAATGGCTGCCTCTTCAATGTTCACCTTCTTCCTCTGATTTTCGAAAGAAGACCAATAGTGGTCCTCCATCTATTCCTCTGAATTTCGACGGCCATTGCAAGTGAGTCTTCATTATTTTGGTTTCTAATTATTGAAAGTTTAATAGCTTTCTTATTTTTATTAATTTCTCCTAATAAGTTCATCCACTTCTTCTTTAGGTCTCATTCATTCGAAGACCTATCAAGAACCAGCAATAAAAGGATCATTTTCTTTTATACCCATCATTTGTAGCTTTTGAATCATTATTTCACCCAGGATCTTCGAGGAAGGTAATACTACTTAGATTTACTTCTCTTATTAAGTCTTATATTATAATACATCTTCCATTATATTAATGTGATCTATTTTCATTAACTTTAAAGAATCTCTAATCATGAGATCACTTTTCTATTTCAAGACTTGTGAAGTATATTGTTTTAATTAGATAATTGGAAAATGTGATGGTTGATACCAATTTATGGCATTATAATTTTAGTAAGAGATTATTCTAATGATAAAGGATTGAGTAATTTGGGTATTGTTGGATGTTTCTTTTTGGAAAAATTGTTGATTGGGTAGTAAAATGTTAAAATTGATGGATCATATGCTAATTAGTATCAATTTGTGGGATGTAAAGGTCACGTGTTTGTTGGAAAATACTTGTCATTGATGAATATGAAATAATGTGATATTCTTGAAGGAATTGCTAGGTTATTTAGAGAAATTATTGATTCTTGTGTTGGTTGATAATAGATATATAAATAATTGTTGAATTAAGTTGGAGCATATAGTTATAATGGTTTGAAATGTTAGAATAAAGTCTTGACTAAGCTACAGTTTTAGGAGGAGATGTAATAAGTTATATGTTAATATATCGAACGCTCTCTAGTGATGTTGTGATCTTGTTATGCTCCAAGAGATGATATCATCGAAGAACCCTTCTAGTTGTTAGTTGGATTCGTTACCTTGAAGCGATGTTGTCGATGAGTAGTAGTAGTCCCTTAAAGGGGTCTGATCAGACTACTTTTCTTGGAAGAAGTTCTAATAAAATTGTTTTGAAATTGTTAATTGTTGAGACAAATTCGTTGTCACTTATTATCATGATATTGTTATATGGGTCAATGGATCGGGCTTACGAGCTGGTCTTTGACGAAGTGGTGGGACATCGTCTCCTACTCCCTGTTTTTGAGGAGAATTGTCATTTAGATATTGACTAGCTTCACCCGAGAGCGACATGGTCTTAGAGCTATTGGATGCCTCTCAAACTAGACTCCTTGTGCGCACATAGATCTAGGAAACTGATGTTGCTTTTAAACCTTCGATTTGATTTATTGTGTTTCGTTTTATTTTTGATTGCTTCTTCTCATTCAGTTAAACCTGACTCCCTGTTGCTTTCATCTTTTAGATCGCTTACAGATCAGTACCGGTCAGGAACGATGGGATAACGAAGGTGAATAGAGGTTACGCAGAAGACATATTGAATTGAGTATGAGAGAGTTAAAATGTTGTAACAGGTTTTTAATAAGTGTGTAATCGAGTTAGTTGTGTTGGATCTTTTGGATTTTGGGCGACTTTTATGATTACTTTGCAACTTGGTTTAGATGTTTGGATTGCGGATTAGTTGTTACTTTTTTGTTTAGACCTTGTGACCCATTTTTCATGAGTTTTGATTTGACATTTGAGTATCTTGGGTAAATAAACCCCGTGATGACTCTGTCTACTCAGTCAACGGTAAGACGGGTTGTTACAGAAACTCCCATCAATAAACCATTTCCACTCAACTGTGTCTTTTTCATTAGCCGCTGGTATAATCCCTCCAATCGAATAATCTTCTTCTCTACTCCAACTTCCAGCTCCATGTTTCTTGTTGCCATACTCCCATCTGGTTTGTGTAACTTTCAGCCTATGCTGAAATTGAGAAGAATCGAGGGAAGGTGTTCTTCAGCGAGTTTAGGCAGCACAACGAATTTTTCCAGAAATAAATTGATTCACCATTTCCTAATTTGTTTCCCAAACCCTCTTCCAAAATTTTTCTTTGCTTATTTACCTCACTCTCATTTTTCATTAATTGGAACCACATCCCTTCTTTTATGTTGCCAAAGGTCTTAGAGGATGCCTTTTTCCTTAGATCTTGTACAATAACATTAGGATTCTTTTCCATAAAGTATTATCTTCATTTGAATATCTCCACTACCATTTGAAAAGTAGTGACAAGTTTGTATGCATGATATTCTAAAATAATTGGTAATTACCACAAGAAGGTTTGGCACAAATATCAACGTATCATTAGCAAACTGTAATTATTTCATCTTAACGTGATCATTGCCTATCTTGACTGCTTCAATAAGATTCAAATGTTAAGCCTTTCTCAACATACTAATAAGTGTCTCACTTACCAAGATGAATAAAAAAGGAGAAAGAGGGTCACCATGTCTCAAACTTTTTTCCATTTTGACAGGTTTTAGAGGAGACCCGTTCAACATAATAGATAGAGATGCAAAGCTTATGCAGTTCATCATCCAGTTTATCCATCTGTTACCAAAACCCATCTTGGTCATCACTTGTTTTAGAAATGACCATTTAATAGAGTCATATGCTTTTTGAAAATCGAGCTTCAAAAGGGCCCCATATTTTCTTTTTCTCTTTAGCCAATTGACAGCTTCACTCGCCACAAGGACACCATCAAGAATCTATTTATCCATAACAATAGCACTTATGTTTCCTTAATGGCTTTTTCCTTATGGTGTTTTTATGCCAGAGAGGTGCATTTTGATGTTCCTTTAATGTTGTTAGTCTCTTCTTAAAGACTTTTCTAATTAACAAAACTTCTGAATTTTCAAAAAAAATCCTCAATAAGAAGCACGATTACTGTTTTGAGTTTGCTCGAAAGGAGTTTACAAATGATTTTATACAAAGAACTAACCATGCTAATTGGCCTATAATCCTATATGGACAAGAGGATTGGGAATTTCTACAATCAGAGTCACCCAAGTTATATTGGTTTCATTTGCCCTATTACTTGTTGTTAAGAATTCCAAGACAAAACCATAGAATTCATCTTCAATGCCACCCACATTTTCCTGAAAAATTTAAAATAAAAACCATCATAGCTTGGAGCCTTCATAGTTCCACAAGCCCAAATTGTACATTTGACTTTTTCCTTCACTTGTAGGTTTCCAAGAATGTTGCCTATTTCTTAGTGAACTTTGAGCATTGTTCCAAGTCTATATCAATTTCAAGTGTCTCTTCTTGAGAGAAAGATTCAAAATAATTTCTTACTTCACTTTTCAAATTTACCATCCTTTTTACCATTTTATTTTGGTTTTGCGATTTCTCAATCTAATTTCTTTTTCTTCACATCATAGTAATGGCATGTAAGAATTTGGTGTTATGGTCTTTGCGTTTAAACCCATATGTTCTCGCTAGAGGTGATCATGGGCGGCCCGGCCCGTCGGCCCGGTTCCACCCGACCCGAAAAAGTGAGGGTTTGGGTACCAAAATATGGCCCAATGTGCGGGTTTGGGCAGAAAATAAGTGGCCCGATTTTTTTTGGGACGGGTTTGGGATTTTGTGTTTGCCCGCGGGCCGGCCCGGCCCGGCCCGAAAAAGTGCTTGTTCATGATTTGCATTTTAAATTTGTTTTATATTATGTATAATATGTAATAATTGTATTTGTTTATTTCAATTATTTGTAATTTGTGTTTTAAATTATGTATAATATGCAACAATTGTATTTGTTTATTTTAATTATTTGTAATTTGTGTTTTTAATTATATATAAATAATATATAACATAGGCCCGCAAGCCCGCATATTACGGGTTTGGGCAGGAACTTTTAGGCAGTTTTTTCCCTCCCGGCCCGGTGTTTGATCACCTCTAGTTCTCGCCTTGTGTATCCACACTCTCTCTTTCTAATCATCCACAACTGTAGTTGCACCTGTGCAGCTTTGAGTCTAGCTAACTCAATTTCATCAGGTTTCTCATTTCATTAGGGCTGGCAAAAGCTGACCCGACCTGCTAACCTGTTCTGAAACCGACCCGAAATTAGCAGGTTTGGGTTTAGATTTTTGACCCAATTAATTAAATGGGTCAACCCGACCTGATCTGTTTATTAAATGGGTTAGGTTCAGGTTGAATATTTAAACCCGAAAAAAACCTGTTTAACCCATTTATTAAATGGGTCAATCAGGTCAGGTCGACCCATATTAACCCATTTAATAACCCATTGAAATTTTCAGATTTTCTTAAATAAAGAGTAACTCATTGATTGAAAGACGGCAAAGACCAAAGACAATAAGATAAATAAAGCGGTAAACCCTAAATGCTAAACATTTCCCAATTTCCGCCTCCATTCGTCACTTCCTCTTCTCCTTCCTCTTCTCTCTTTTGTGCGATTCAGACCTTCTCCTTCCTCTTCTCTCTTTTGTGCGATTCAGACCTTCTCCTTCCTCTTCTCTCCGGCAGCTTCTTCTCTTCTCCTTCATCTTCTCTGCGGCACCAAGGTAAGTATTATTAACACATAAAAGTCCGATTTTTCTGTTTTTTTTTTTTATCGATTTTATTGTTTTTAGATTTGGATTGTGTTCGATTTTTTTGTGTTTGATTTTGATGTTCATTGTTGGAACTGATTTTCTCTCTTTAATTCTTGGTTCGTGTTTGTGTTATTTAGGGTTCGATTTTTTCGAATTTGTTGGGGTTTCATTTTTACTAAACTGGTAATTTGCATCTTGTTTTTTTTTTCATTTTTCTGTTTCATTTTTATCGATTTTTTTGATTTTTCTGTTTGTGTTATGTTTACTCCATTTTTCTTTATGTTTTGCAAGATTCATATGTTCTGGGCTTGTTGCTTCATCGGATTCATATGTTCTGTTTGTGTTATGTTGCTTTTGATAATCTTTTGTATTTCTGGTAATCTGGTAATACTGTGTTAATATATGACATAACTATTTTTTGTATTTCTTCTTAGGTAATGGATACTATTGAATCTAAACATGTTCAAGTTGACTCAGAAGAAGATCTGGTGGAGGTTAAAAGTAGTGACACAATAAATAATAATGATCTTAAAAACAAAGGTAACAAAACAATTCATATATCTGGCAAGAATTTTAAATGACAACGTAGACTTACATCTGGTGTATGGGTGAACTTTGAATTTGTGGATGAAACTGATGAAGATGGAAATTTGTTATGTAAATGTAAAAAATGTGAAAAAACGTTTAGGGCAGATAGTAAAATGGGGACAGAAAATTTAATTCGTCATGTAAAAAATTGTAAAATGAGGACATTTCGTGATGTTGGTCAAATGATATTGGAGAATTCCACTGCTGGTTTAGCAAATAAATTGCCTTTATTTGATGTTGCTATTTTTCGTGAACTATTAGCTCTTGCAATTGTAAGACATGATCTCCCTTTCCAATTTGTTGAATATGAAGGGATTAGGAGATTATTTAGTTATTTGAATCCTACGACTAAAACAATTTCACGTAATACATCTAAGTCTGATGTAGTTAAGATGTATGAAAGGGAGAAGGAGAATTTGAAATTTTTGTTAGGTTCAATTAGTAGTAGAATTTGCCTTACTTCTGATTGTTGGAGTTCATTAACCTCAGATGGATATATCACTTTAACTGCACATTATGTTGATGATAATTGGGTCTTAAAAAAGAAGTTTTTGAATTTTTGTTTTATGCCTCCTCCTCATACGGGAGTTCATTTAAGTGATCATGTGTGTTCCTTGTTGAAAGAATGGGGTATTTTGCAAAAGATTTTTAGCATTACTCTTGATAATGCGGCTTCAAATGATGTGTTTGCGGATTGTCTTAATGGGGAGCTTGAATTGTTATGTGCAGGAGAATTTTTTCATGTGAGGTGTTGTGCACATATCATGAACTTAGTAGTTCAAGATGGATTGAAAGAAATTGATGATGCTGTGATTAAGGTGAGAGAAAGTGTGAAATATTGTAAGGGATCACAAGCTAGAAAACAACGTTTCTTAAGTTGTATTGAGCATGTAGGCCTTCAAAGCTCTAAGGGTTTAAAACAAGATGTCATAACACGATGGAATTCCACATATTTAATGCTTGAAAGTGCATTGTATTACAAGAAAGCTTTAATTCATTTTCAGAAAGTTGATGCAAACTATATTCATTGTCCTACTGCGGAAGAATGGGCTAAAATTGAAAAAATTTTCAAGTTTTTAAAAGTTTTTTATGAAGCTACTCTTGCTTTTTCTAGGACTAGATATCCTACTGCTAACTTATACTTTCCTAATGTGTTGAGGGTAAGATTGCTTTTAAAAAGTGAGATGGAGAGTACGGATGGTTTTATGAAGAAAATGGCTTGTAAGATGTATGAAAAATTTGGAAAATATTGGAGTGATTTTAGCATTATTATGGCAGTCGCTGTTGTGTTAGATCCTAGGTTTAAGCTTCAATTTGTTCAATGAAGCTTCAAAAAAGTTTATGGAGATGGTGTTGATTATGAGGAACAAGTGGCTAAGGTGAGGGAGAAAATACAAGAAATTTATAATATTTATGCTCTTAAACTATCTGCAACTTCTCCAAGACAAAAATATGGAAGTTTACATGTTGAAAATATTGAAGATGCTACCGATGAGTTTATGACCGTAAGTTTATGATTTTTTTCCATAATTATATAAGTTTTTTGTTTGTTTCTTTACCTTTTATAGATTTGATGTAAATGCTTGTTTTATAGGACTTTGATAGTTTCTCTAGTGAGCATAGTACCGTGAGTATGAAATCTGATTTGGAGATGTATTTTGAGGAGCAACTAGTGCCTCGTTCAGTTAATCTTGATATTCTTGCGCATTGGAAGACAAATGTATCTCGTTATCCGGTACTTTCTTTAATGGCTAGAGATATTCTTGCCATTCCTATATCTACCGTGGCTTCCGAATCTGCCTTTAGCATTGGTGGACGGGTACTTGATTGCTATCGAAGTGCTTTGAAGCCAAATATTGTCCAAGCTATTGTTTGTCTAAAGGATTGGACATTTGAAGGAGGTAATTTTCTATACACTAATATGTCTAAGTTAATATTGGTTTTGGTTAGTTGCTTTTATTGGTGTTAATATTTTTGTTTGTTTGATAACTTATATTTTTGTTTGTTAATGAAGCAAAAATGGAATCACAATTGGATGAGCTTTGTGGGATGGTAATGAAGATTAAAGTTGATGAAGAAGAAGAAGACATATCTTACCCTAGTCCAAGTCCAAGTCCAAGTCCAAGTCCATGTCAAAGTCTCGATCAACATGAATTCAGCTCAAAAGCATCTTCCTCGGCCACCATATTTTAGATTGTGATGATTTGTAGAAACTAGAAACTAATTATGATACTTGTTATGAATATGATGAATGATGATAGATTGATAGTTGAACTTTGAAGCATGTTTAATTTTATTATGAAATGTAAATATAATGTTTGGGTCAAATGGGTCAAATTGGTCAAATGACCTGAAATATATGGGTTTAATGACCCATTAATTAGCAGGTTAAATGGGTCATTAGCAGGTTGACCCGACCTGCTACAGATCAGGTCGGGGTTTCAATTTTTGACCCATTTAATTAAATGGGTCAGGTTCAGGTCAAGGTCTATTGACCCATTTATATATGACCCGAATCTGAAAATGACCCAACCCGACCTGTTTGACACCCCTACATTTCATACACACCTTGGATATTATTGATAACTTCTATTTTTCAGTCTTCCTCTCCATATTCTCAAAGTGTTCTTTACTCCATTGCCTTAGGTGATCTTTTAATTTGTAAATAACCATACTCTTTTGTAAGCCCTTAGAAAAAATTCTAGTGCATGTGCTTTTGTTTGTTTTGTACATCTATATATTTTCTTTTGTTGAGTAAGTATCTAGCTAGAGAAGTTTCTGGGTTTTGTTGAATGATCTTGAGGTGATATTTTTTGTGACTTGGAGAACACAAGTCAAGATGGAGATTGTTAGGACTATTGGCAACTTGGTTGACCAAGCAATTAGAACATGATTAATTAAGTTAATCAAGTGTGTTAGTTTAAGTAAGAAGAGTACCAAGTACTAGCTTGGGATTGGGTTGATTGAGAATCATGCTAGTACATGAGTACATTGTAATAAGTGTGAGTGGGGGCTTGATTGATACAAACCTTGGGCACCAAGGCTCCCATTAAGAGTTAGGACATAAGTATTGTAACAAACTCAAAAACCTTAATTTTAGTATACCATTTTATTATTCTTAATTTTCGACTTAAATTTCTAATTACTCATTTATTTACCTCCAACTCCATTTAATTCCTAAATCTTTTCCGATTTCTTGAATTATTCCGGAATTGAAAATTTAAATCCTTATTATCTATAAATATTATTTTTAATAGCCTAAAAATTTTAATTATTATTTTATATTACAAAAATTACAAAACCATTTACTTAATTTATACTGCTAATATATGTAATTTAGATATTATAAAACCTTTAAATGAAGTTGTAAGTAGCTTTTAATGAACTTTTGTTTCGATGTATTCTATTGACGCAATTAATACAATAACCTTATACAAAATTATAGATTTATATATATTTTAGAATCATTATATTTATGAAATAGTAGTATTGGATTTGTCATTTATTTAATGGTGGCTAATTATGAAACTATCGTAAAGTGTTGCAATAATTGGTGAAAGTGTTGCATATATGAAAATAGCATGTTGCTTTTTTTATGGTGGTAAAACAAGAAATTGATGCAATTGTTACAAAGGTGTTGTATATATTTTGGTGAAAAAAAAAGAAAAATATGACAATATTGGTAATAAGTGTTGCATATATTTTGATGGGAAAAAGAAAAAATATTGCAATAAACGGTTAAACTATTGCGTATATCATAGTGGCAAAAAGAAAAGATGTTGCGATTGATGGTCAAAGTGTTGCATATATTTTATTGGCTAATAAGAAATATGTTGCAATAGATACCAAAAAGTGTTGCTTTCATTGAAAAAGTGTTGCTTTTCTAATTTAAAGTGTTGCATTTCTTATTTAGAGTGTTGCATTTGTTTTTGAAAAAAAGTGTTACATATATCAAATATGTATTGCTAAAACTTGAATAGTGTTGCATTTAGCTAATGCAATGCGACTTAAAGCACTATTTCAAAAAATGGTGTATAAGATTTATTGCAATATTTTAGGGTCTTAATGTAACATTTTTGAAGTGTTGCTACAAATGTAATTTGTAGTTGTGAAATTACACTCCAAGTTAAAGCCTAAACACCAAGTAGGCGGAATAACGCTTTTAGGAAAACTAGATAGTGCCTCAGTTTGGAATCAAGTTTTCAAAGAGAGTATTTGTCTAAATGATTTACATCTTAGTGATAGTTTTATTACAAGTTCATTATTTCTAAGTAAGTTTATTTCTTATTATTTTGTAGTAGGTTTCTATTAGATTTGTAATTTTCGTTTCGGTGCTTGTAATCTCCTTAAGTTTTTATTCATGCCTAAATATTCAACACTAACAAGCTATAAAGATCAATAAAAGGTTGATAATAATACATGTTGTCATTGCATTTTGACTAAATAATTTATTTTACCCTTAACACATAAGGGAAAAACAAAAAAAAAAAAGAGTCTCTAATGAGATGGCCTAAATCGTACGACTAGCCTAGTTTCAATTTTTAAAATTTTTTTTAATACTGATAAATACCAAATTTAAGACTTACAAAGCCAATTTCAAGGCGTAAAAGGATAATTATAAGACTTAAAAGGTCAATTTCAATGTTTTTAATATTAATTTCAACGGTCTTTCAAGTCTTAGAATTGGCATTTAAGTCTTAAAATTGTCAAAGTCAATGACTTTAAATGTCTATTTCAAAGCCTTGAAGTTGATCATTTAAGTTTTAAAATTGGTATTTAAGACTTCGAATTGATATTTTAAGTCTTATAATTAGTTAAAAAAAAATTGAGTCTACCTAATAAGACGTATCTCACAAGTGAAAAAGTTTCACCCAATATTTTATGAAAAAAATTGCTTTGCCATCAAATTCAAATGTGCCTAGTTTACATAAAAAAGAGTACTTTTTTTTTTATTTTATGTTGTAGATTTAAGATTCAATAAGTCTCTGGTCCAAACTCGCGTCGAATCCAAAAAAATATTAACAAGAAAAATGATTTTATAGGTTTTTGGAGTTAGCATTTTAAAAGCTTGAAATGAGAATTTTAGACCTTAAAAATAGATACTTTAAATCTTGTAACAAAAAACTTAAACTCTTATATAGTAGGCATTTTAAGGCTTGGAGTAAGACAATTTTTCTTTTTCTTTTTAGTTTTCACTTTAAGGCTTGAAATGAGCACTTTAAACCTAGTAATAACCATTTTAGACCATGAAAATTGACAACTTTAAAACCAAGGAGTAGTCATTTCAAGTCTAGGAGTAGCCAATTTGAGCCTTTGAAGGAAAGTTAAGGCTTAAAACAGTAGTAGTGATTTTAAGCCTTAAAATTAACATTTTAACGGTTGTCGTAGGTGATTAAAAACTAAACTTAAGCCATGAAGAAGGAAAATTAGGTTTGGAGTAGCGATTTTAATTCTTTATATGAACATTTTAAGTCTTGAAATTAATGCTTTAATGCTTGAAGTTAATAAGTAAAGATATATACTTCTAAATTTTTTTAGGGTTGGGCAGGAGGTCACAATCGATATGGCGGTACGGTCTAATGGAAGAATATGTGTTTTAACAATCCGTTTGGTTTTTAGTACTAAACGATGGTAATGAAAATAATTTATAGTGTAAATTTACGTGATATATATCATATCATTCTCATGATAACAAAATTTTAATCATAATTTTTTTTCATAATTTTTTTATTACCACCTAATACAAAAATTTTAAATAGTTATATATTAGAATGAATTGTGTTTAGTAAGTGAGAATGTGGAATTAGAACAAAATTAACCATTAAATTTATTGAAATATATTCTTAATAAAATTACATTTATTTTCAAATACCATTTTTACCGCAGCAATCGTAAAAGTTATTGTAGTTTGATGAAATTATGACTAGGCAAGAGAGGCACGAAGAAAGAACATACGGTGCAAAATGTGTGTCTATACACCACTCAAATCGAACGACATAAGATCTTCTATAGCCAATAAGATATTGCCACTTTTATTCTATCTAGATTTTGGATAATTTCTTTACAGTTAATATAAGGATAAACTAGAAATTGCAATTGCGTACAGAATTAGATAAATAGGATATAAACACCTATCTTTTTTGTTTGACCGACTTTGTACCAAGTTTTTTCTAACATTATTCACGATATACTCTTAATTTTATATTTTATTTTTAATCTATAATTTAAAATGTAATAATATGAAATCTTATTTGATTAATCTCAACGCAAGTATTATTAATATTAATATTTTATAATTTTTAGTTATACACAATTAAAAATATTAAACCTTCAATAATTATTTTAGCAAATGTGTCCAAATCAAATAAGACAAAGTTATTAAAATCGAAGGAAGTACTATTTTGAATTAAATAGTACCTAATTCCTTAAGATAAGTGTATCAAATAATATAGGGTAGCCTTGTTAATTTTTGGATTCGAAAATATTAACAAATTTAATTCGATTCATATATTTGATTAATTTAAGATATTTTATATAAAAAATTAAGATAAATTTCTTGTTGTGTCTGAAGTAAAATAATTTTCTGACATGGGTCAATAGATCACACGTACGACCAATTGAAATGTTCATGGAAATTAAAAAAAATAGAATTTTTTAAATAGTGAAGATATTATTTTAATTTATTGAATAATAAATTTAATAAAGGAAAAGTGAAAACAATAAATATTAAAATATAAAAAGAAAATTAGTGGAAAAAAATATAGGGATCAAAACTAAAGAAATAATGTTTTTATAAAGTTAGTGGCAAACAAGTGTGAACCATAAAAAATATAAAAATGTTAAAATAAAGTTAGTGGAAGATATGCAAGGATTATAAGCATTATTAAAATACTTACCTCGTTCCAAAATGCTTGTTACGTTTGCTTTTTCATGGAGTTCAATGCTCTAATTCAATCCTTAATATATTTAATTATGTATAATAAAAAATTATAAAATTTGATATTATTAATCTTTGCAATGAGATGAATCAAGCAAGATTTCACTTAAATTTGTTTTAACTTATAGATTAAAAATTAATTACAAATTAAGAGTGATGAAAGAATAATGTGAATTTTTTTTTCTAATGTTGCAAGTAATTTAAAACGGATGAAATATTAAAATGAGGATGAGCAAGGCTATTTGTTATATATAAAAAAAAATTCTTATGGAAACAAAGGAACAAGTTAATATAGTTAAGCCCCTTTTAGTCAATATTCTTAGTAGCGATAATACTATTAATTTCTACATTGGAGGTTTACAAAATAAATAATAGTAATTTACTAATTTAGTAAATTATTTGTATGTGACAAGTTTTTTTTATGCTGATATACAAATATTCATGATTCATAATAGAAATAAATTTTTATTTTAGGGAAGAGATTATAAACTCTTTCGATTACAATTAATTTTAATTTATAACTCTTCCACTTACTTTGGAACAAGGGAGTTAGCATGATTCAAATATTAAATAATTTTTATTATTTAAATTATTTTAATAAAAAACACTAGTTGAACTAAAACCTTTCAACAGATTATTTAAAAAAAAGATTTAAAAAAAAAAATTAAAATTTCAACAGCTCCATAGTGGTATGTATAGTCCATATAGACATAGTTGTGTAAAGGTGAACCAGAACAACCACAGCCACAAAAAAGGAAAACAACAAAATCACACAAAAATAATCTCATTTTTATGCTTACGATTACAAACCATTTAATCCTTGTATTTACTGTATAGATAGTGTGCTGTTCGCTGGATTCTTGTCAACTAACTCCGTTACAAACCTCAAAATAAAGGTACTAAAATTTGCCTTTTCTTTCTTAATTCATTTCACTTCTTAATTTTGCTTGATCCTGTAATACCTGATCTTTTGATTTTTTTTAACTGTGAGGATTCGTTGTTTCTCTTAATATACTGTTCATGTACTGCTGATTCTTGAAGTCTGCTTTTTTTTTTTTTTTTTTTTGATTGAATCATTGGTTATTTAGATTGCCCATGTATCATTTTCCTGCCAGAATGTGTTCATTTAGTAGTTGTTGTTTTTGGATGTATTTGTAAGTACTTGTTTATTATATCTGGCCTCTGGGTAAGTTTTCATATTGCAATTTCTTTAGAATGGAGTTTGAAGGTGTTCCTGTCTTGTTTAATCCGCCCTCTTTGTTTTAGTTTTTAGAATTGGTATAAGAGATTAGGTAGTATTTCTATTTGATGTATCTTCCACACGATTACACGTAAATTTACCTAAAAGTTCAAAGTTTCAATGCGGGGTTAGAATGTGAATGCACGCAGTTTTGATTCCAAACTTCATCTACAACTTCACTTAATAAGAAGAGCATATGATTTACATCGGAGGTTTTGAGCATCTATAATATATTTGACCGGAGATAGGTGTTTAAAGATATAAAATTATTAGAAAAATATCATAATTTTAAAAATTGCTCATGGCCTTCATAGCATTTTGTCGATTTTTGTTCCGTCCCTATTGATTTATCATGTTATAATCATAGTCCAGAGTCCAGAGTTTATTTGAATGCAAATGGGAGGGAGAAGTATGGTGTGAGGTGGTTTCACAAAAAATTGTTGTGCTTTGTGATACTGAATTGACTCGTTCTACTCTAGGTGTCTTCTTTGTTAGATTTCGAGGGTGTCGAACTTTATTCTAAATTTCTAGTACTATATGTGTCTGCGAACTCACTGTACAGTCTATGCATATTGGTGGTGATGTTATTGGTGTTGTTTCCTGTTGCACGCCTTTTTTATAGCAATCCCTTATCCCTGCCTATATTAAGGAAGAAACAATATAGAGAAACTAAAATTATGAGGATGCTAACATAGAGATATGGGGCAGGTTGTAAAAGAATCTCCTTGGGTAAAGCGACTCACTTTAGCTTTGGAGTTATGCAATACATGTTCTGATGGTGTTGCATGTTCAGGCTTAAGATGGGCACGGCTGCTGTCGTTGGGCTTAGTGCTGGAAAAAGTCTTTTGAGCACCTCTTTCTATTATTCTGATCTTACCGAAAAGCTCTCTTATGTCGGTGAACAACAGCAGCTTGCTCCTACAAAAAACGTGATTCTTGCAAGGAAATCAGCTAATTTTAATCACAGAGGATCATCAATCAAGGCTCTTAAGGAATGTATAGATGGTGCTACTATCATTCCACCAATTTCTGAACCATGGATTCCTAGATCTTCTCCTTTGGAAGAGAAAACTTTGGGTCCTGAAACACCTTTAGAAGCTTTCCTTATGCTTCAAAAGTCTATGCTTGAGAAGCAGTTAGAGCTCTCCTTTGAACGCGCAAGCCCGACTGATCTGCCTAAGGAGAATATCCCAAAGGAATCGCATGTCACGTCATCAGGAATTTCTGCTCGAGTACGAAGAACAAATGCTAGGAAGAGAAGTCAGGGGAAAAGGTTCACAAAAGAAGGTAAGAGAGATAAATCCTCTGTGGGTACTGTGAGTGAGCTGCTTCACAATCGCTTTATAGGCTACGTGAGAGGTGTGACAAATGATGAATTACTCACTCATGCCCAAGTTGTGACGTTATCTCGAAAGATTAAAGCTGGGCTATCCTTGGAGGAGCATAAATCAAGGTATACCATATACAAGCAAAGAATTAAGTCTATTCATTTTTTCTTAAACAGACTCGTGGATCTAGCTTCGCATTCGCTTTGGAATAGATTTATATTTCAATATATATATATATATATATATATATATATATATATATATATATATATATATCAAAAAAAGCAGTTTCCTTTAAGCTATTTTTGGCAATGGACTATCTCTGTTATGGGTTATGTTGCTTTTCAACTAACCTTACATGATGCTAATAGTGATCATTTTCATTATTCTTTCTTAGACTGAAGGAGAAACTCGGGTGTGAACCTTCAGATGATCAACTTGCAACTTCATTAAGAATGAATCGTGCTGAAATAAGATCGAAACTGATTGAATGTGCACTAGCCAGAGAAAAGTTGACTATGAGCAATGTACGCTTGGTCATGTCAATT
This sequence comes from Amaranthus tricolor, assembly GCF_026212465.1. Classification (NCBI taxonomy): domain Eukaryota; kingdom Viridiplantae; phylum Streptophyta; class Magnoliopsida; order Caryophyllales; family Amaranthaceae; genus Amaranthus; species Amaranthus tricolor. Next base: position 18,056,755 of record NC_080061.1, read on the forward strand.
GCTCAAAAGTATGAGAATATGGGTGCCGACATGGCTGACCTTGTTCAGGTAAATATCTTAAACAAACCTTCATCCACTTTACTTATCCTCATGCTTCATTTAGCACATAATTAACACTTAATGTGCAACTCTTCTAATCTTCATGCAGGGAGGACTGATTGGACTTCTTCGAGGAATTGAGAAGTTTGATTCGTCAAAAGGTTTTAAGATTTCCACATATGTTTACTGGTGGATACGTCAAGTAAGTTAAATACTCTTGTTAGTTTCTTTGAACAAGTATACATGCTTTTCTTTTAGATAACAGTTTAAAACTTACATTTTTTGATATAGTATAAATCCTATATAAGGCTTCCATAATGACACTTATAATCATTAGTTCAATCATTAAATGACAAACAAAGACACTGTTGTACCACTTCATTTACCTCTATATAATCGGACTTTTCTATCGACATTTGAAGCAACTGAACTTCCACTCTCCTTCTAAGAGCACCACTAAGTCACTAATTTATTTGCTTTTGCATTTGAACGTTCCACAAGTTTTCTAATTTTTGTCTTGGTTAACAATACATTCTTCACCGCATAATGGTAAACCTAAGGAAGATAAGTTTTATATAAGCAAGCAGTCAGTATGACATAAGTCACCTTAGAGATTGAATAAACGTGAATGGAACACCCAAGTTACTTCAGCCATTTGTAAATTGCAACAGATATGATGCAGTCTGATGAGAGTATTTTGTATATAACTATACAAGTCATAAACATGACACTTAAATTTGGTATAAATGATCAATTAGTAATGCACATGCATTCCGGTTTTATCCATGACTATGAAATAACTGTGGTTTCTCTTCACTTCCTGCTCATTATTCACTATAAAAATTTCGGCCAGTTGATTTAATACCAACTTCAATACGCATTAATAACTGTGGTTTCTCTTTAATTCATCACCACATTACTTTTAAGCTATTTAGCCTGTCTCTTCAGCTCATTCTGAACTTCGATTATGTGTGCAGGGAGTGTCTAGAGCACTTGTGGAAAATTCAAGAACTCTGAGGTTACCTACTCATCTCCATGAAAGATTAAGTTTAATTCGCAGTGCAAAAAACAAACTTGAAGAGAAGGGGATAACTCCTTCAATTGATGTACGTTATATTTTATTCCTTAATAAACTATCTTCTGAAACTTCTGTAACTGCAGTATATACAGTACTTGATATATACCCTATTTCATTAGCATCTGGATCAATGCAACTTCAAATAATTCCACATTTTCCTAATTTTAGAAAGTACTTTACTCGTACTTAGCTTGTCTAGTACATCCATACTGAAGAGCTCTTGTTTCTATTTAGCCTTTGTTATAAACAATACTAATATACAAAATTTATTTGCAGAAAATATCTGAATCTTTGAACATGTCTCATAAGAAAATCAAGAATGCGACTGAGGTAATTAAATATTGATAATGTCGATAAATTAAAAATCCATATAAAAGCGGCATCTCTCTTCTCATTGTTCTTACTTCTTGTTGTTAATTGTAATATTGCAGGCTGTGAGATCTGTGCTATCACTGGATAGGGAAGCCTTTCCCTCTTTGAATGGTCTACCAGGAGAAACATTCCATAGTGTAAGTATATTGAGGAACGGAAACTCACTACTACTGGCGTCCTTCGATTAAGGACACTGTTTTGACTTTCATGATTATCTGATCTCTTTCCTAATGCATTGTTTTCTTTAATCATCAGTATATTGCAGATAATCGCCTTGAAAATAACCCATGGCATGGTGTAGATGAATGGGCGCTCAAGGTAATTGACTATAAAGTTATTTTGTACGTATTACGTTAAGACTTGAATGGCATCAGGCATGATCTTATGAACCTATGAGTTCAGATTGGAATGGGTTGGTTGTCCACCTTTAGAACTAAAAATGATTCGTTAAGAGTGTTAAGAAGGAAAAAGTCTCTTTTGGAATACACTCTGGCTCACGTAGTGGTGAAATATATTCCTGCAAACCTGATGTTTGCCATTTATGCACATTATCTCTTCAGAAGTTGCTTATAACTTGCATTTTAGGCAGTTTTGATTGACGACTGTATCAGAATGATAGCGAATCGCGTATTTACACATATAGGTCTAAAATCCATGAGTTTCGTGTTACAATCAAAAATGTATACATGAGATGTATACTTTTTATTTTAAGTTTGCGTAACAAATTATCTCTATTTTCTGCAGCATGAAGTAAGCAATCTTATCGACACAACACTGAGGGAGCGTGAGAGAGATATAATACGTCTTTACTATGGTCTCAGTGACGAATGTTTAACTTGGGAAGATATTAGCAAAAGGTTAGATGCTTTGCCCATCAATCCCACTTCTTTCTTTCTGCCTCTCCAATTCAAAGTCCGAGAGTCACTTAAGCCCGAGGATATCCTGACATTTTGAAGGTTATGAACTTATCTTGGTTTCATTTATTTGTTCATCTAGATGACATACGTTCTGGTATTTTCCAGGATTGGTTTGTCAAGAGAAAGAGTCCGACAGGTTGGATTGATCGCATTAGAGAAACTAAAACATGCGGCGAGAAAGAGAAGGATGGAGGCTTTGCTAGTAAAACATTAGTATGGCATACAATTCACACTTCATAGTCTACTGTAGAGCTTATCGACTGTATATATATAAAACAGAAATTATGTTCACCTGCCTACAGTTGAGTATATAAGTTGTGCATGAGGAGCATACACTTAGAATATCCCTGTCTATGCTCAAGAGTCGAAAATCAATGTGGTTTATCTTCTGGTTCCTAAGGTTAAGCAAGATTTCTGTATAGTTGCATATAATTAAGGGGTTACTAATCGCAATACAACTACTTTATGGATCATGTATTAATACAAGTTGAGTTTTGACATGAATGGTATTTTATTTTAATCATCCCTCATCAGCTGTCCTTTACACTATGTTTATTGAGTTTTTTCTTCCAAATCTTTCTGGTGTTGGAAGAATTTGTTCAATTGAAAGTGCAGGAGACTGCTTCCCTTCAATTCTCTTTCTTATATATATTAGACATTTAGTGTATATTAATCCCTAAGAAATATTACCAAGTGCTACAAATAGCAGTAGAATAAAGTGTATTAAAAATACAAGGTCCAATGGGGGGTCCACTAGTGGAAAATACTTCAATTCTAACCATTTCAAAACAATAATATATAATAATTAGTGTTGTGCTTCAAGTTTCATACCGAACAAACCATATTTGAACTACTTAAAGTGAGTTTAGTCCCTTAAAAGTTTAAAAACCCTAAAAAACGCAACTTGGCACGTAATTTCAAGCATATGCCTATTTTTCAATTCGAACCATTTCAAAACTATAATATATACTATCTAGTGTTGTGTGACAAGTTTTATGTCAAACAAACCAAGTTTAAACTACTTAAAGCGAGTTATTGCCTTAAAAACACAAGTTGGCACGTAATATCAAGGACATGCCTATTTTTTTCAATTGTAACCATTTCAAAACTATAATATATACTAATTATTGTTGTATGCCTTATTTCTTTCCAAACAAACCAAGTTTGGACTAGTTAAAACGAGTTAGTGTCTTAAAAGCTTAAAAACCCTTAAAAACGCAACGTGGCACGTAATTTCAAGCACTTGCCCTGTTTTAACAAATATAGTTTCAACTTTCTTAACTTGTTCGTAAACCTCATAACCGGTCAACGGTCAACGGTCGACGAGCTACACTGTCCTCAACCTCCCCGTTGAACATCTTTTTCTTCTTACGATATTGGTAATATCATGGGAGGAACTTTCGATGGTGCATGAATACATGTTTGCACTTAGGATTCCACGTAGATTCCATGTCATCGGTACATATTGGGCATGCTTTCTTTCGTTTGTTCTTATACCTTGATAAGTTGCCAGATGCCGAAAAATCATTAATGGCGCATAAAAGCATTGCGCGTAATGTGAACTCCTCATTAGCATGTGCATCAAACACGGAAACCCCTTCATCCCACATTTGTTTGAAATCCTCAATGAGAGGTGTAAGATATGCATCTATGTCAGTCCCAAGCTGTTTAGGACCCGAGATTAGAAGCGAAAGAATAATGTACTTACGCTTAATACACAACCAAAGAGTCTAGATAACTAACAGTACCGGCCAAGTACTATGTTGAGAACTAAGATTGTCGAATGGAATCATTCCATCCGTATAAAGTTTGAGGATTAAATTACGATCTTCATTCCTAAATGTCTTATACAACCTATCAATAGTCTTCCACTCCAGAGAATCAGCTGGATGTGTGAGCAAGTGACCTTTCTTCACCCTATATGCATGCCACACCAATTTAACGCATCTTTCTTTATAGAAAACAAGCGCTTGAATCTAGGTATTATTGGAAGATACCACAATACCTTAGCCGGGGGGCCCTTTAGCATCCCCAGCCCCTTTACGCTTGTAACGCGATAACTCACACCTCAAACACTCTTCTAATTTTCATTTTCATTCCGATGCAATACACAATCATTCTGACACGCATGAATCTTTTGGTACTCTAAGCCGAAAGGACACATGAGTTTTTGACATAATATGTCGACTTTGGAAGTTCATTTCCATCAGGAAGCATCTCACCTGATGCATCTAATAACATTGTAAAACTAGTGTCACTCCAATTGAACTTTGACTTAATGTTGAAAATTGTCAACACGGCTATTAGTTTGGTGAACTTTGTACATCCATGGTACAAAGGCTTTTGAGAAGTAAGTCAAAAACACGAGGACGTTTTCCTAACTCATCGTCGACCCCTTCCATCATCTCATCAACACAATCTACATCCTCATCGACATTCTCTTCATCTATCTCATACCCATCAACACGATCTACATCCTTATTGATATCCTTAACAACATTTTTTTCTTTGTAAATTCCCTCATCACCATGCCAAACCCAAACATAATATTGAGCCCTAAACCCAGGTCGAAGTATGTGCTCCCTAAGAATGTCAACACTATTTACATTTGATACATTGCCACACTTGACACATGGACAATAAAAACCAACTCTTCCCGTCCTAACTTGATGTTTGGCGGAAATACTACAAAATTCTAATACCCCATCAACAAATTCTAACGATTCAATGCTACCATACATCCAAGAACGATTTTTTGTCATCTTAAGTTTGATTAATAAAAAACCAAATTAACAATCATTTTTAAACATATGTACTTAACCCTAATTAACACATATCTATCCTATTTAAACTTTATATTATTTAAATTATTCAAATAATGTATATTTTAATTACAAAAATATAAACAAAAAAAAAACCATTTTTTCTGACAAAATACACATAAATCAAAATAATTAACAAACTAATAATAACATCGACTAGAAAAAATGTAAAACTTAAAAATAAATACATATATGAGTAGTAAATTATTCACATTCAAATATACAACTATTTACATAAGTAAATTATTTACATTCAATCTACCTTAAAAATCCTAATTAAACAAAATTATTGACATTCAAATGTACAACTACTTACATAAGTAAAATATTCACATTCAAATATACAACTACTTACATAAGTAAAATATTCACATTCAATTATACAGCTACATACCTTGGTAATTAGATATGATAATGTTGTTTCTACAATTAGGTTATGTAACTTACAATGAAAAGCAAATTCAAAATTAGTATTAAAAAAAACTTAATCTCTAAAACACAATGAAGCTTGAAGAACTTAAATTAAGCTTGAAAAGATTATACCTTGAAGAAGAACAAGACTAATCCCTACTTTCATGGGTTTTGTGGGTTTTTGAAGAAGAAGAAGAACAAGACTAAGCAACAATGGTGGGTTTCAATGTTAAGGAAAAAGAAGAACGAAAAGGTGCAGTGAAACTAAACGAAGATGGTGAAGAATGGTGCGTTTCCAAATGTAGGGTTTCAAATGTTGAAGGATGAAGTCATCAAGAAGAACGAAAATCTGAAGTAAAGAAGAACGAAAATGGTGAGGAATGAAACAACAACAACAACTTAAGAAGAAGAGTATGAAACCATGGGTTTCAACAGGAGAGCGAAGCCTTCATGGGTGGGAATGTAGAATGTTGAATTGAAAACAAGCATACTACTTCTCATAGGGGCAATTTTTTTTTTGAAAATAGTACAAAATAGACTATATGCTGCAGTTCTTGAAAACCGCATCATATAGTCTAATTTATATTTAAAAAAAAATATAAATTAGACTATATGTTGCGGTTATCAGAGAACTGCAACATATAGTATATTTTATATTTTTTTAAAAATAAATTAGACTATATGCTGCCGCAGAATATAGTCTAATTTTTTTCCTTCGTTTTTTCACTCTATTTTATGCTGCTTCTAATAAATATCGCAGCATATTGCATGTGGTAGATGAAATTTTTTCCACTAGTAGTCAAAGGGAAGGACAAAAGGAAAAATAGGAAACCGAGTCAGCACGAAAAGCCAACTCAGCTTTCCTGTTGGTGGAACCGAAGCCTACTCGGCTTTTGGTTTTGCTAGGGTTAGTTTGCCTTTTCGTCTACTCTGATCAATGGGCATTGTATTCCTTTTTTGTTTCATTTTTATTCTAATGTTACAATGGGTTTAGTGGAATAGAATAATGCTTATAAATACCACAATTAATATGAAATTGATGTATGGTCATTAAACTTGATCATCAATGGAATTAGTGAGGCACGACTCTTGGTATACTATGACTTGTCAAAATAGGGGTCTTGGGGAAGGATGTCATATACAATTTTTAAATTCTACTCTTATCTTTACTTTCTCTCTTACTTGTGATTTCATGGTCCTCAAAGAAACAAAAATGTATAGTTGATTCCACTATGTCTGCAAAATTTATAGCGCTTACCTCGGCAGCAAGTGAAGCAGAGTAGTTGAGGAATCTCATGTTTGAGATACCTTTGTTACCTAAGCCAATTTCGCCGGGGGCAATTTATGCAGATAGCATGACGTCTTTGGGTAGAGCTTATAGTCAAGTGTATAATGGTAAATTTTGTCATATTGATCTTAGGCATATCCTAGTGCAAGGACTTATCACTAATGGGGTCATACCTTTTGCCAGATTCATTCACTAAAGCCATTAGTAGGGATTCAATTGAACAAGCGTCAATTGAAATTAGATTATGTCAATGAAAGTCAATTGGAAAAGCCCAATTCACACGCAACTAACATCGTGTCTTGAATGCAATGTGGTAAAATTCCTTTTGATTTTTGTAAGCAACAAGTTTAATGACCCACACTTGCTTTGGACCGTAACGAACAAGTTAGTCGTCTATTGAAAGTTCTCAAGGTCATGAGTTGAAGAGCTCTTGATGTTGTATCCATTTCACGGGGATATGTTGTATACGTAATGAGAACCTACCTATATAAGTTTGAAGTGTGATGTTAGCTACATTTTATCTTTATTTTTTACTCCTATAAGTGGCTTGTTTAGCGTGAGGAAAAAATATATGTTATTGCATTGTTTTATTGGATTTTATGCTTGTGTTGTTGCTTTGGTGTTTTATTTCATTTTAGATTCTAATCATCAAAATTGAGCACAAACTAGCCCCTTTTTGTTGCATACATTGCTCACCTAAATGCCGAGGGCTCAAAGAAGTGAAATATCATGAACCAAGCCACAAGAACAAGCCAAAAGAAGCCAAATTAGACCCACTCGACCAGAATTAGCTCGAGCCAAGGTAGCTCGAGCAGTTCAGAATCGAGTATCACATTTCTAAAGGTCGCTCGACCGGTTAAGCGAGGTGGTTCGGGTCGAGCGAGCTGCAATCAATCTTCCAGTAGCTTCAGATGATTAGCAGGATTCAATTCAAGGGTACAAGACATCCGCTCGACCAGGTTGAGCGAGATGGCTCGGGTCAAGCGGAGCTGATTTTCACATTCTGACCAATTTTTGAAGTTTCTGATATTGTACCTGATGGTGGCTCGACGGGTCGAGCGAGATGGACGGTAATAGCTTTTGCGATCATTTTACATATCATTCGAGGTCCAATCATATTTACTCCTTTTTGCTGCTCCCAAGACTGCTTAGCCACCCTATCCTATCAATTAGGGGTAGCACCTCCCTTCTATAACCTAGGAGTGGTGGAGCAATCATGAAATCACCACCCCCACTTGTTTTGAATGCTATAAATAGAGATGAGGAAGAGGGAGCTCAACATCTCAGATTTCACCCTTCATTTTGAGTAACTTTTATGTATTCTTCATAGCTTAACTTTTATTTCAATTGAGAATTAATGTTTAGCATAATTTCTCTTTCAATTTGATTAAGAACTTTCAATTTCCAATTACAATCTTAATTTCAATCCTTTATTGTAACAGTTGGCAATTTGGATTCTTCAACCATTTGTGTATTATTATTGAAGCTTTTGGAAGGTATTACTTTGAATCATAACCAATCATCTTGTTCATCTTTAGATTGAACCTAAAAGAGTAATTTCTATCTTTTGCTTATTATTGTTTTCAATTCATGTCACCTAGTTATCTTGGATTAATTGCTTTTAGCTTCATATATTCATGCTTGTAGTTCTTTAACTTATATTGCATTCATCTTTTTAGAAGTACTCTAGTTTAATTCATTCATCTATGGTTCTTAGCTTGTTTGTAATTTACAATCTCAATGTGAGTATGAGTGAGTAGCTTATTTTGGCTTAGACTAGGCATCATCACCATGTATGTAGTTTAAATTGCTTTCTTTACCTTTGGCTTGGTTGTGTTGTTTATGGTTAAAGATGGATTTTGTAATCATGTACTTCATATCTTAAATTATGCTTAGCTCCATGAGAATAGGTAGTTGAGTATGTTTTGGAAGCTTTTGTTGCTCAAGAGAGAACATTAGTATTTATGATACGTTCTTCCCCATAACATGACATCCATGAACTTAGGTTAAAGTTTAGTAAACACTACTTTAGTGAGAAATTCTAGCTTATGCCTCCTTAGCTAATTGATCATTTTATCCTTACTTTAGTTCATTGCATTCTTATTTACTTTTATGCTTCATTTTCATTAAGTATTTTTAATTGTTTGCTTTAATTATTTCTATCACCAAACATCGTTTTATACGCTTTCGAACATACTAATCGATCGAGAAACTATTAACTTAACACCCACTCCCTGGATTCAACCTGTACTTGCCGTCGTACTAAGCTACGTCGTGCACTTGTGGTATTACTATTGAAAGACGTAAAGTCCCGATCAAGTTTTTGGCGCCGTTGTCAAGGAGTGGCGACTTCATTAATTGTTTTTCTTGATTAGTTAGTTCATTGTTCTTTATCATTTTGAGTTGTTTTCATTTTTCTCTTCACTTTGCACTTGACCTCGATTTTTGAGTGTAGTGTATGCAAACTAGGTCTCAAGGAAAAGAAAATCTTGTACCTATAAATCCTGAAATTGGGAGAAGAAGAAGAAGGAGATGGACATGTATGCAAACTACTGGTTATTCAAAACTCTGTCCACGCATTGGCAAGAAGGATGGACTAGTTGAGTGCAGGGAACACATTCAAGGCTTGTGAAGTATGTGGAATCCAAGGTCATTTCCCGTCAGAGTGTGCAACAGCAGAATCAACATCAAGTCAACAGGTTAATGCAGTGTACAACTAAGGGAAGCTACCATTCAACCCATACTTCAACACCTACAATGAAGGTTGGAAGCATCATCCCAACTTTTCATATAAAAATCGCAATACATCATTGAACCCACCATCATATCACCAACCTCCACTAACATATAACCAACAACCCTTAGGATTTCAAAGACCTCCACCGCCAAACCCACTGCAGAAATCAAATTTGGAGTCCATGATGAAGAACTTCATTGCCACTCAGTCCAAGATTAATGTTGATACTTCTAGTGCTATCCAGCAGATTCTAGCACATAACAAATCCATTGATAATCAGATGGCTCAAATTATAATACCCTAGATTTAGCTTGAAAAGGGATTGATAGACTACTCATATCAACAAGGTGCGTCTTCTTTTCATGGGAGCCCATTTTCTAAGAACTCCACAGTTAAGCGTATTTGGTGGGGAGCAATCTTAGGATGGGTGAGCTCCTAAGAAGTTTTTCCGGGTGCGCACGAGTGAGGCCAAAGTGCGCTAGAAAGACTTGTTTTGATTTGTGGGGCTAGTCTACAGTCTCTATGAGTAGTCGTCGGCGGTCCGAGGGGCCGGGGTGTTATAAATGGTATTAGAGCAACCCTGCCACTGCGGCTGATTGTTTGTTCAGTGCACCGAGCAGGGGAAAAAGATCCTGAAATTACGGTTCAACGAGGACATTGTATTCCTACATGGGGGTGAGAGTAATACCCCAAATTTAGCTTGAAAAGGGATTGATAGACTACTCATATCAACAAGGTGCATCTTCTTTTCATGGGAGCCCATTTGCTAAGGACTCCACAGTTAAGCGTGCTTGGTAGGAAGCAATCTTAGGATGGGTGACCTCTTGGGAAGTTTTCTCGAGCGCGCACTAGTGAGGCCAAAGTGCGCTGGAAAGACTTGTGTTAATCTGTGGGACCATTCTACGCTCTCCATGAGTAGTCACCGGCGGTCTGAGGGGTGGGAGTATTATACAAATGGCGCAACAACTGAGCAAACTCTCAAAACCCAGTAGACAGCTGTTAAGCAACACCGAGAAAAACCCTTTCGGGCATGTAAATGCAGTTACACTAAGAAGCGGCACCACCTATGATCCTCTACCCATGGCTGTTGTTGACAATGAAGAAGAAGAGGTGGTAGTAGAGGAAAAAACACCTAATGAGGAGAAAAAGGAGGAACAACCAGCACCTGCCTCAGAGAAGAGAAAGCAGCCCACTACTGATGTATATGTACCAACTGTTCCTTTTCCACAAAGATTAGCGCGTCACAAGCTTGAAGAAAAATATGGGAAGTTTTTATAATTTTTGAGTAAGCTTGAGATAAACATTGCCTTTATCAATGCCATCCAAGAGGTGTTATCAAACAAAAGGAAACTGCCAAAAACAGGCGTAGAAACACTAGGGGGGATATAGCGCTATCCTAGAGTGCAAGGTGTCAAAAAATGAAGATGACACCAAGAGTTTCACCATTCCAGTCACATTTGGTGAAGTTTTAGTCAATAAAGCACTTGCCGATTTGAGAGCTAGTGTGAGTATCATGTCGCTATCTTTATGTAAGAGGATCAATGCTGAGATCAAGCCAACTAGGATGTCTTTACAGCTAGCCGATAGATCAGTAAGGTTTCCATTCGGAGTTGTTGAAGATTTGCCAGTTCAAATAGGGAAGTTTTATGTCCCTTGTGATTTTGTGATCTTGGATATTGTTGAAGATCATGTCATACTTATCATTCTTGGGAGGGATTTTCTGAAGACTGAACGGACTGTTTTTGATGTGTTTAATGGCAAGCTCACATTGAATATCTTGGGGGAGAACGTTGAGTATCGTCTTTCCTCAATGATGAAAGGCCCCGCCGATGAAACCCTGTGCAGAGCAGAAGTAGCAAGGGTTGAGATTATACACCCACAGTATTAATGACCCTTTGAGGTCAATCTTAGAAGGAGTTCAGGATGGAAGGTGCTTAGAGGCCACAAGTTTAAGGAAGTTGTTGATGAACTAAATTTCTATACGGTACCGGTGAAAGAAACAATTTTGTAGGCTTCTATGACGGTTAAAGAGGAGAGATCCACGCCTCCTCCAGTAGATCTAAAACCCCTTTCCTCATTATTAAAATATGCTTATTTAGGAGAAAATGAAACTTATCAAGTAATTGTTAATGTTGAACTAAATAATACCCAACTTGACCAATTGATTACATTAATTAAAATTTCAAGGGTGTCACAGGGTATTTTATAGATGATATCACTTGTATAAGTCCATCTTTTTGCATGCATAGAATATTTCTTAATGATGATCATACCACATCTATAGAACCTCAAAGGAGATTGAATCCTAATATGATAGATGTTGTGCGGTAAGAGGTTCAGAAATTACTTGACGCAGGCATAATCTACCCTATCTCTGATAGTACGTGGGTTAGCCCCGTACAGGTAGTGCCGAAAAAGGGTGGTATGACCGTTATCAAGAATGATAAGGGTGAGTTAGTATCCACTAGAACAGTTACGGGCTAGAGAATATGCACAGATTACAGGAAATTGAATAAAGCAACCCGTAAAGATCATTTCCCTTTGCCTTTTATAGATCAGATGTTGGAACGTTTGGCAAACCATTCATATTTTTTCTATTTGGATAGATAATCTGAATTTTTTCAGATCTCTATCCATCCATAGGATCAGGAAAAGACCACTTTTACTTGTCCCTATGGGACCTTTGCATATCGAAGGATGCCCTTCGGTCTGTGCAATGCCCCCGGGACGTTCCAACGATGCATAATGGCCATTTTCTCTGATTTCATTGAGGATTTTATGGATGATTTTTCTGTGTACGGAACATCTTTTGAAGCATGCTTAAGCAACCTCGAAAAGGTGCTCCGTAGGTGCAAGGAGACCAACCTCACCCTAAACTAGGAAAAATGCCATTCCATGGTACTACAGGGTGTACTGCTAGGTCATTTTATCTCCAACAGGGGCATTGAGGTAGATCAAGCGAAAGTAGAGATCATAGAGCGTTTGCCTCCTCCCTCTGATGTTAAGGAAATAAGGAGTTTCCTTGTTCACACTGGTTTTTACCGGTGGTTTATCAAGGATTTCTCCAAGATTGCTAGGCCTCTAACTGAGCTTCTCGCCAAAGATGCCCCGTTGCTTGTTTACTAACGATTGCCTTGAAGCTTTTAACAGATTAAAACAGGCTCTTATCTCTGCTCCTATCATCCAATCACCGGATTGGAGTCTCCCCTTTGAGATTATGTGTGATGCAAGTAATTATGATGTAGAGGCTATTTTGGGTCAGAGGAAGGATGGCAAGTTTCATGCCATCTATTATGCAAATAAGACATTGGATCCAGCTCAAATGAATTATGCAACAATAAAGAAAGATGCCAAGCCTCTCCTGATTTGGTGTATTCTCCTACTGCAAGAGTTTGATTTAAAAGTGAAGGATAAGAAGGGTAAGGAGAATGTTGTTGCCGACCACTTATCCCCGCTGATTCATGATGATGGAGCAAGTTTGGAAGCTCCAATTGACGATTCATTTCTCGATGAGTGTCTCTTAGCTGTAGGTATGAAAAGTGTTCCATGGTATGTTAATCTAGCTAATTATCTAGCAAGTGGAATCATTCCTGATGGATACTTATCTCAGAAGAAAAAGAAGTTTTTCTATGATGTCAAGAGACACTTTTGGGAGGACCTGTTCCTGTATAGACTGTGTGTTGATGGTGTAATTAGAAGGTGTGTTCCACAAGAAGAAGTACCTTCTATTATTTCACATTGTCACGATCTGCCCTGCGGAGGTCATGCTAGTACCTCCAACACTGCTGCAAAAATTCTTCATTGTGGTTTTTATTAGCCTTCTCTGTTCAAGGATACACATGCTTATGTCAAATCCTGTAATAGATGTCAAAGAACAGGGAATATTTCAAGAAGAAATGAAATGCCGCACAACAACATCCTAGAAATCGAATTTTTTGATGTATGGGGGATGGATTTCATGGGACCATTCCCATCTTCCTATGGGAATAGGTATATCTTGCTAGCAGTTGACTATGTGTCGAAATGGATAGAGGCTATTACATCTCCCACCAATGATGCGCGCGTGGTTTACTAAGTTCTTCAAGAAACACATTTTTCCACGTTTTGGCACATCAAGGGTATTGATTAGTGATGGAGGGCAACATTTCTTGGAAAAGAGGTTTGAAGGTGTATAAAAGAAATATAAGGTTTATCATAAGATTGGTCTAGGCTATCATCCATAGCTGGTGGCCAAGCTGAAATCAACAATCGAGAGATTAAGAGCATTTTGGAGATGACGGTTGCAAGGACGAGAAAAGATTAGGCAAACAAGTTGGATGACTCTCTTTGGGCTTACATAACAACATTCAAAACCCCTATTGGAACTACACCATACAAGTTAGTATATGGGAAGCCGTGCCATTTACCAGTAAAGCTTGAACATAGAGCATTTTGGGCAATCAAAGCCCTTAATTATCCTATACTATGTGCTAGTAAGAATAGATTGTTGGATATCAATGAACTTGATGAGATATGCTTGGATGCGTACGAGAGTTCGAGGCTATACAAGGAAAAGACCAAGCGATGGCATGACAAAGGTCTTATCAAAAGGAACTTTGAGGTTGGACAATTGGTCTTACCATTCAACTCCCGTTTGAGGTTATTTCCAGAAAAACTAAAGTCACGTTGGACGGGTCCATTCAAGATCACACGGGTATTCCCCTATGGTTCCATTGAGCTGTCGAATGCGAAAGGGGAAACATTCAAGGTGAATGGTCAACGTGTCAAACACTATTGCGCAGGTAAGTCTTTAATGGGGCCAATGGTAATGCCGTTTGAGCCCCCACGTGTTCTGAATGAGTAATGCGCAACAGTCAAGCTAACAACCTCTAATAAGCACTTGTTGGGAGGCAACCCAACTTTGGTATGTTTTTGTGTATATTCACTTTTATTTCTTGTTTTTGTTTTCATTTATGTATCATATTTTATATAACATGCTTGTACTAAGTTGATGGATGCAGGATTTGATAGTTGAGTTGTTCATGGAATGCATAAAACTGAGAAATCTGCAGAATTAGTACTGCAGGGTCGAGCAGAAGGGTGTTTTAAATATATCATTGCACTGCAGGTGGTCTCAATGAGTTATCAACTAAAAAACACACCGCTCGACTAGTCAAGCAAAGTTGGCTCGGGTCGAGCAAACAGCAGGCATCAGCAGTGGAACAGGGGAGTTGCTCGAATAGTCGAGCAGCCCTTCTATAGCTCGCTCGACCACTCGAGCAATAATGAAAGATTTTTCCAGAATGCTCTGCAGAAGAACAGAATGCAAGAAAAATGAGAACTTTACTTCGCTCGACAAGTCGAGTAAGCTCGCTCGGTCGAGCGTGGAGCAATTTCTGTTAGAATTCATATTTAAAACCAGATCTGCACGACCCAAACTTCATTTCTCACCTTCTCCACTCGAGCAACATCACTTCCTCTCACTTTCTCTCACTAAAAACTCAACCCCTAAGCCTTAAAATCCTTTAATCCTTCTACATTCACTCATTAACAATAACATTTCACTCTTCATATTCATCATTTGCATCCACATTGCTCCATTCTCACCAATATCCATCCAAATTAGGGTTTGTAAGATTGAGGTAAAATTTGTTATTCAAGATTTGAGTTTTAATTTGTTTTCTACTAATTAATCTTTGCTTTTTAGTAGAGATTTTGTGTTCTTTGCTTGTTGTGAGTCTTAGTTTCAAGGAATTTATCAACAAAAACAAGCTATGGCACCTAGGAGGCAAAGAAGGAGAGAGAGGTCTCCATCACCGCAACAAGAACCAATAATTGAACCAGATGAGGACTACCCCAACATTGTTTTCAGGAATGAAGATCAATGAGATAATTTTCAAAACCTCAAGGAAAGACCTATTCTCACTAGGTTTATTTGTGCTAATCTGCTTAGAAACCTAGGTTTATTAGAGTATACTATGCATTTCTTTAAAGCCATAGGCATGGGTTTTATGTTTAATATGCATAGAGAAACATACCCCGAGTTAGTCCTCGAGTTTCTGAGTTCCTTGAACATAACACATGATGATTATGGGGAAACCTCATTATATTTTAGGATAGATGGAATTGAGCGGCAACTCACTACAACTGAGCTTGCAGACTTAATTGGTCTGAATGACACGGGAGGGGGATTAGACTATGAGTAGTGCCCTTTCCAAATTTGGTCGTTAATATCAAGAGAACACTTGACCAACTTGCAGCGTGTCATCAAGATTTGGTTCAAGTTCATAGCCTTCACCATCATGGCCAAATCTAAGTCCAATAAGGCCAACAATAATGATTTGATTATTTTAGGCTTATTTCTCCACCCTGAATGGGGTTTAACCTTTAACTTAGCTAGACTTCTAGTCCACACATTCCACCATACCATTAATGAAACTAATCCTATTCGTACACCGATATATTTTGGCGGACTTATCACTCAAATTGCTATGCATTTTGGTTGGAGAGGGGAAGGAGTACTATCTAGAGAGACCACCACCATCAGCATGATCCATTAAGTTCAATCTAAGTGGATAGAGCTTACTAATGGTCAAACATAGTGGAAGATTCATGACCAGCAAATCGGTATCCATCTCCCCACCCAAGCTTTCTCCGATTTAATCCCAAATCGTCCCACCTATCTCTTTAGACCAGAAGGGAGGGCACTGGACCCTCTAGCAGTGGAAAGGCCACCACCACATGCTTTCCACAATTAGTACTCCGGCCGAGGACGAGGTGGCTCTTCTTCCACAAACGAGGAACGTCGCCCCTTACCTGCATTTGAGCAAGGAGGTCAATCCTCTACCTACGAGTTTGGTGGCACCTCTCATGCAACACCTCCACCCCCACCATACCGACCCTGATTCCGTCCTGGCCTCCCTACAGTGTTTACATCTGCGTATGGACGGCTTTGATCAGCGTTTGACCGAATAGAGGCGCAGCAGAGCCGGTTCGACTAATTCATGGTCGATTACCAGCGTAGCCAATATTCTATATATAACCACCATTACCAGCAGGGGCATATTGCCCTAGATCACGTGCACCCATCGTGGTACAAACCGCCACCAGGTAATGTTGGTTATGTTTATGATTCTGGGGGGGGGGGGGGGAGCGCTAGTATGTCTTTTGGTCCTAGGGCACAGGAAGAGGGATATGATGATGATGATGATGATGAGGAAGATGATGATGATGATGATGATGATGATGATGAAGGAGATGAGAGTGATGACTAGAGACCTAGCACCTTCTCTAAAACCCTTTTGTCGCATTGAGGACACTGCTCAGTTCGGCTTGGGGGAGGTGTTGTGTATATGGTCCCCTTATGTTCTTCTTGTGTATATATGCATGCTTTCATTAATTTTCTTTTCGTTTTATTGCTTTTGTAATTTAGCTTACTATTTTCTTAATTTGATTGTGTTTTCAATGCCTTGAATCACATTCATGCACATTTTGATCTTTAATAGCGTACTTGTATTTATTTTGGGCCATATTCATAAAATATGTATGATACCATGGCAAGTTTAGATTATTTCTTCTAAATTTTTGATTTGCAATCCTGTGAACCTTGAGTTTTCAAAACAATAGTTGAGCATTGATTTGGTTTGTGGCACCGCCTTTGGGCATTTATGGACATATTTCAAACCCATGAGTCATGATTGAGTCTCCTCCGCACATATCACTTGTCTACTTATAAGATTGTGGATTTGTAGCATACTTGGCATGATTTGAGGACTTGGGCTTAATGTGAATCTAGTTGTTTGTGTTAGACTATGCCTATTTTTTCCCTTCTTACCTTTACCACTATTTCTTTCATTACTAATCATCCATCTTTAATTACACATACCTTTGAACATAATAGTTAAGGTTACTATAGTTAATTTGATCATAATTTTGGCATTTCCTATCACATTATCTTCTACATCCTTTTGCATCTTCTTGAATCTTGTGTTATTTTTCAATATAAACTATATTTTATAGATTATAGAAGTTCTTAATAATTACATTGAATTTCTATATGAATCAATATACTTCCCATATATATACATTTTGATTTCAAATTACTTAAAAAAGAGAGATAGAGAGAAAGAATGAATGAATGATGATAAGTAGAAGAAAGCTTTTTATTGTAGAAATGCCAAATTTTCCTCTTGATCATATGACTAGTGATGATATCACATTAGCCTTTCCATATTTCCATCACATTACACCCTCTTTTCGATCATTTCATTACTTAACCCTCATTTTAAGAAACCTTCCCATTTCATCACATTTTCCCATTCTTGAATAGTCTACCAACCTCCTAATAAAGCATAAAAGCCTTTGAGACCCTGAGTACCGAGGTGCAAAACTTTGACACATCTCCATTAGAGGCTCACATCCTTCTTCATTGAGCCATAGGATGAGAGAATGAGTATAACTCTTAGAAATTATTGAGGGAATTATCTTTTTCATCCTTGGCCACATACCCAACAAAGTGAGGTTCATTTAATGACCATTGTGATTGGTTTGGGAGTCTTAGACCCAGTATGTTGAGGTCATTGATTGACAACTTGTTTTGAAAATGATTTGTAGAACAGGAACACACTTCAAACTTTTAGAACTGATAATCATAGCTTGCTAATCTATCATACATCTTCTGACAAAATGTGGCTTGTGCATTTATGATCATAGCTGTTGTTAGATCATTCATGTGCATCTCTATTGGTTCCCTATCTTTTCTCTTTACGATAATACAATGCTTACTTGAGGACAAGCAAGGGTCTGGCTTGGGGGAGTTTGTTAGCTACATTTTATCTTTATTTTTTACTCCTATAAGTGGCTTGTTTAGCGTGAGGAAAATATATGTTATTGCATTGTTTTATTGGATTTTACGCTTGTTTTGTTGCTTTGGTGTTTTATTTCATTTCAGGATCTAATCATCAAAATCGAGTACAAATTAGCCCCACTTTATTGCACACATTGCTTACCTAAACACCGAGGGCTCAAAGAAGTGAAACATCATGAGCCAGGCCACAAGAACATTTCAAAAAAAGCTAAATTAGACCTACTCGACCAGATTTAGCTCGAGCCAAGGTAGCTCGAGTAGTTCAGAAGCTGAGTATCACATTTCTAAAGGGCGCTCGACCGGTCAATCGAGGTGGCTCTGGTCGAGCGAGCTGCAGTCAATCTTCCAGTAGCTTCTGATCATTAGCAGGATTCAATTCAAGGGTACAGAACATCCGCTTGACCAGGTCGAGCGGGATGGCTCGGGTCGAGCAGAGCTGATTTTCACATCTAACCAATATTTGAAGTTTCTGATATTGTACCGGATGGTGGCTCGTCAGATCGAGCGAGATGGGTGGCAGCAGCTTTTGCGATCTTTTTAAATATCATTCGAGGTCCAATCATATTAACTCTTTTTTTTGCTGCTCCCAAGACTACTTAGCCACCCTACCCTATCAATTATGGGTAGCACGTCCCTCCTATAACCTAGGGGTGGTGGAGCAATCATGAAAACACCACCCCCACTTGTTTTGAATGCTATAAATAGAGAAGAGGAAGAGGAAGCTCAACATCACAGATTTAATCCTTCATTTTGAGTAACTTTTATGTATTCTTCATAGCTTAACTTTTATTTCAATTGAGAATTAGTGTTTAGCATAATTTCTCATTCAATTCGATTAAGAACTTTCAATTTCCAATTACAATCTTAATTTTAATCCTCTATTGTAACATCTTCAACCATTGGTGTATTATTATTGAAGCGTTTAGAAGGTATTACTTTGAATCATAACCAATCATCTTGTTCATCTTTAGATTGAACATAAAAGAGTAATTTCTATCTTTTGCTTATTATTGTTTTCAATTCATGTCACCCAGTTATCTTTGATTAATTGCTTTTAGGTTTATATATTCATGCTTGTAGTTCTTCAACTTATATTAAATTCATCTTTTCAGAAGTACTCTAGTTTAATTCATTCATCTATGGCTCTTAGCTTGTTTGTAATTTACAATCTTAATATGAGTATGAGTGAGTAGTTTATTTTGGCTTAGGCTAGGCATTATCACCATGTATGTAGTTTAAATTTCTTTCTTTACCTTTGGCTTGGTTGTGTTGTTTATGGTTTAAGATGGATTTTGCAATCATGTGTAGTGTCATTGAATTGAGGGCAAGAGTCAATTTTTAACGATAATCTATGCTTAAAAATTAAGTCATCTCCATGAGAATAGGTAGATGCTTTTATTGGAAATAGTGAATCTGTACTTCAAGTCTTAAATTATGCTTAGGTCCATAAGAATAGGTAGTTGAGTATGTTTTAGGAAGCTTTTGTTGCTTGAGAGAGAACATTAGTATTTACGATACGTTCTTCCCCATAATAAGACATCCATGAACTTAGGTTAAAGTTTAGTAAACACTACTTTGGTGAGAAAGTCTAGCTTATGCCTCCTTAGCTTATTGATCATTTTATCCTTGCTTTAATTCCTTGCATTCTTATTTACTTTTATGCTTCATTTTCATTAAGTATTTTTAATTGCTTGCTTTAATTATTTCTATCACCAAACATCGTTTTATACGCTTTCGAACATACTAATCGATCAAGAAACTATTAACTTAACACCCACTCTCCCTGTGGATTCGACCCATACTTTCCGTCGTACTAAGCTACGCCGTGCACTTACTGTATTACTATTAAAGGACGTAAAAACCTGATTATGTGACCGCTTCAAGTAGTCAAGATTAGCATATCGACTATGATAAACTTATGAATAAGATATGGACACGACCTTATAATGTGTCAAGTTAATGACTTTGTGTTATTGATTTTTTGTGTACTTCATGTTCGAGTGGTTGGGTAGGTCATTTGATTCAAATCCGTAGGGATATCGATTTCGGTTCAATTACTCGTGAAGTATGTTGTACTAGGCATTAATTCTATCCGTAGGAACATTGGCGTTGATGTATAAAATGGAATTATAAATTTTGTTTTTTAAAAGAGTAAGCAGTTTTAATATACTCAAATGGAGGAGGATTGTTGGACATTTTGTGCATATTAATCCCTACGAAATATCACCAAGTCCTACAAATAGTAGTGGGACAAGTTTATAAATAATACAAGGTCCAAAGGGGGGTCAAAGGGAAGGACAAAAGGCAAAATAGGAAACCGAGTCAATAAGATAAGCAGACTTGGCTTTCCTATTTGTGGAACCAAAGCCCACTCGGCTTTTGGTTATGTTTGGTTTAGTTTGCTATTTCGTCTTCTTTGATCAATGCGCTTTGGATTCCTTTCTTGTTTCATTCTTATTCTGATGTTACAATGTGTTTAATGGATTGGAATAGTGCTTATGAATTTCACAATTAACATGGTATTGATGTATGGTTATTAAATGTGATCATCAATGGTAATTAGTGAGCCATGATTCTTTGGTATACTATGACTAGTATAAATAGGGGTCTCGGGGAAGGATGTCATATACAATTTTTGAATTCTACTCTTATCCTTACTTTCTTCCTCACTTGTGATTTCAAAAAAGTTATAAAATTTTTCCCAATCTTTCAAAGTTTATAGGAGTAGTTCATTCATACACTTTGTTATTAAGTGATATACCCTAAGTACTAGGGGTGTATTGGGTTATTTGTATCTCATTGTGAATTTCAAGTTTCAGAACCAAAAGAGAAAGTAGGTGACACTACCAATATTGTTTCTGAAGACATATTAGTATCGCCTTTGCAGCGCACTCCAATCCTACCTATTGAGCATCCAATCCTACCTATTGAGCATCTTGAGCTGGAAAAGGCAAATGATGTCTTTCAAGTGATTAATAATAACTCTAATAATGTTATCGATGTGATACCAAACAAGTATGAGTTACCACCTAGAAGCACTAGTTGAATCCCACTAAGGAGATATGATCCTAAATTTGAGGCACAGAGATCGAGATATCCAGTTTGCAAAGAGAGTAATGTAAATCTCTCACATTCAGCTATGGCTTTCAATACAACTCTTTACTCTAATGGCCAAAATTGATACTATTCCAGTCCTATCCTCTATTGCTGCTAATGGCCAAAATTAATACATATGGAATAGTATAATGGGGTAGGGGATCGAACCATGAGGACAAAGCATATCAATAAACTCTATGTCTTAATATTACACGGTTTTATGGGTTTAAGTTCTAAAACTAATGACATTAATGACTAGCAAAGTTAAATGACGATGTAAATCGAAGGAAAGAAAACGAGGTTAAGATTAGATTCATCCTAGGAAAGTGATTTATAAAGAAGGAATTTTAGGTAGAGGAAATCGAACAATAACTAGTCTAGATACCTAAGAGTACGAGAGGAAGTTGGTGATTCTACAAATCACAATGAACGAACTATATAATCGCCCTATGTCTCCAAAGGAATTGCAGGACAAGATTCGTGTTTAGTTTCAAGGACTAAATATTGTTATCTTTTCTCAAATCTTAAACAATGAAGAACATAGCAATTCCTAGGGTTTCATTAATCAAACCGCCAAAAAGAACTACTCACATATGATAAATGAATACAAAGCAAAGATAATCAATGAACCAACAACCATAAACATAATGAACATTAAATGAAGCATACAAGAACAAAAGATTATGTAATGTCTATTCTAGATAGCAATAAATGTAAACAAGACAATGAATGTAATTAATAAACTCAAAAGTAAATAGGAGATTAATACTTACAAACCAATGTTGAAACTGCAATAAGAAGTAGTGAAGATTCATGAACCAATATTGAAATCTAATGCTAGAAAGTGGAAAACTCGGAAATACAAAAATTGAAAGCATAAACTATGGAAAACTAGGGTTTAATGAACTAAGAAAAGCTTAAGAGCAAAAATAAATTGCACTAAAGAATGTATTAGGGTTAAGATGGATGATAGATTGGGATTTATATAGAAATTTGGTTTATACCCTCTAAAACAAAGGTGCCTTGAAATCCCGAAATTAGCCCTTAAGTCTTGATTAAGAAGAAACTTAATATAGAAACAGACTCATTCAGCTGAATGAGGTGGCCATTCGGTTGAATATAGTAGTGAACCAGCTTTGAAGACCATTCGGTCGAATCACAGGACTTATTTGGACGAATCCTTTATATTCGGTCGAATCTCTTTCATTTGGTCGAATCTTTGTGAATTCGCCCATTCCAGCGATATTGGAAATATTGCCTCAGCATCCAGAAGCTTCATTCGACCGAATAGGTGATGCATTTGGTCGAATCAGGGAAATTCCTCTTCCTCTTGGGTGTTTTAAGGCACAAAGGGGTTTCCAATAATGCGAGGTCTTTGAGAAAAGGCTCAATATGTGTGCCAAAGCTTCAACCATATGGAAATTTACTTTGTTGCCACCAAAAAACACCTAAAACAATCATAAAACAACCCGAAGGAAAATTGATAGAAGATCGAATACTCTCTAAAGAGGGGGGGGGGGGGGGGGGGGGGGGTGAATAGAGAGTATGCCCGTTTAAATTTTTCTCTGGAAGGTTAGCTTAAGAGCTTGGGAGACCTTTTAAAACAGTATTCTGGAACTATGTGCGAAAATAGACTTAAACAAGAACAAGGTATTAGTTAATGAGGTTCAGCTATCAATAGCCTGCACCTGGCCTATGGGTTCTCTTCCAACCCGTAGGAATCAACGCCTTTTATTGATGAACTTAAGATGTCTTAGAAGATCTCTCTATCTTCTTTCACCACGTTCTTCCCCTTGAAGAACGTATTACAAGTTCCCTTAATAAAAGTACTAATCCCAATCTCACAAAAGAGAAAACAAAATGAATACTTTAAAAAGTATTCCAAGCTTTAGGCGTAGATGATAACTATAATTCTAAATTTTTTTTTCACTCTAAATCCTATTACAAATGAAAGAGTTAGATGAACTAAGTTTACAACACTTTTTGAATACTAGAACTCAAAGTAAATAAAAATCTAATTTATGAGTAGTGTTGCAATCCTTAATCCTTGAATGAAGCTTCTTATATATATGTTACGCCTCAACATAGTCTTTCAAACCAAGAAAACTTCATCCTATTATTTCGCCAATCTAATCAATCTGAACCAGTCTTCAAAACCTTGAGCCGCAAGTAAAATTGACGCTCCACTTAATACTTGTTCAAACACATTTTTGACACTATTTTTTAGCTATTTCAATTCTTTGATGTGCTGCCACGTTAATACTCATGCAAAACATTTAAAATTTAATAATTGAAATAATAACAATGGGAAAAGATAAGCCATATAAAGTTCCTATGTTTTAGCTTAATTTGAATTATTCTTCCTATTTTTAGGTGAGGTTAAAAATAACTCCACACTTATAGGAAAACCTATAATTAGTATTAACTTGTTTGCCAAGAAAATTATTTATTCAAATTAATCAAGTATTAAAACGTGTAACAATAAATAATTACCTATTAAATAAACGTTTATATTTAATTTAAATTTAACCTTATCTTATAAAGACAATTAACTTAAGTCATTTTATTTCAAACTTAATTCAATATATTTTGGACTTAAATTATTTATCAATTAACCACTTTATATCTAATATGATTTTGGATCTATTTAAACAACCAAATATAATTACTTAATTTATTTGTATAATTTAATATGTGTTTTGAATATCATCACCTAAAGGAGTTGAAACTTCAATTTCCCCCTTGATGAAAGTCAAAACCATATTTTCCTAAATCATATTACTAGGTCATTACTTGGTGAATATGAATTGAAAAACATGATAAGAACAAACACTTAGATATTTTATAAAACATATTAAGATATTATTAAGCAGAAATTTTTCAAGGCTTTGAAAACCGTTTCAAATCAGAACAGTGAACATGATATAACATAAGTATAAACCAATAAAAATACATGCATAAATCATTAATATAATAAACCATTATCCAAATAACAAGTAAATAAATAACCAACCACATTCATACAAAGATTCAATTATCAATATTTTATTATAATATCATATCAACATAATATCAATATTTTAAGATCATATGATCGTATCATAAATAATATATTATGATTATCAACAAGCATACGAATGAACATCAATAATCAAGAATGAAAATGATGGACATGAATAACATAAATATGAACATGAATATGAACATGAAGATGAACAATAACATGAAATAGCATGAAAATGAACAATCAAGCAACCAAGCAAGCAACATGCAAAAAATTAAGCTACGATGCGATGCAAAATAAAAACTAAACTATTACAAGCCAAAATAATTCTCCACCTTTTTTACTTTCGTTAAAAAGAAATAGGGATTTACATGTTTGAGATTGTATTTTTTAAAAATCCAAACTGTTTTCCGAAATAAAAAAAAAGTTCATCAAACCAACATCTTAAAAATTACTTCTTAGACCTAGTCTTCCTCTTCTTGGAAGCCTTCGGTTTATAAGGGAAGTTGTCACTTCAGCTACTGGGGTAGCCTCAACAGGTGGTGATGGTGGTGCTTGTTTGATCGGGGTAGCAACCTCCTCGTCTTTCTTCTCCTTCTCCTCTTTCTCCTCTTCCTCTTCCTCTTCCTCTTCCTCTTCCTTGGTAACATCTTCCTTCTTCTCATCAGCCTCTCCCTCTTCTACTTTTCTTCCACAACCACATCTTTAACGACCATACCTTTCATTTCTTTCATGAAAGTGTCTAACATAAAAGTTAAAGTAGACACTTTGTCGTGTAAAACAAGGATGGACATTTTCATTTCATTGACCTCGGAGTCAAGAGACTGGAGGCGTGAATGAGTGGTGTTTTCTTTGAGCGGTGGTTCAAGACAAGAGAGCTTCTTCCCATGGATCTTTTGAAGATCCTCTTTCTCAAATAATGATAAGTGTGATTATAACTCATACTTACCATTAACCTTGAAAATGCCAAGGGATGGGAGGACATTGCTAGAAAGAGATTGTGGACCAGAATAATCTACTTCCTTCAAATCAGAGAGCAAATTAAAATGGTCAAAGACCAATGTCAAAAAATTAGCATAAGGTAGAGCACTGTTTCCTAAAGGGGAGCTACAAAAATGCATGGTTGAAATGATAAGGGAGGCATAATCAACAGTTTTTACAGAAGCAACCTTCCACATTAGAATTAGGTGTGCATCTATGACAAGTTCACAAGAAGAATTTCGGAAGAGAACAGTTTTAACAAGAACGGTATGCAATAACTTTCCACAAAGATTCAAACCATTGTGGGTAAGTTGTTTTGTTGGAGAAAAATCAGAGTGAGAGGCAAGAACAAACATATATTTCGCATTTTGAAGAGCAACGAAATTGAGGGTAGAATCTTCCATATCAAAAGAGAATTTAACCAAGTCATTGATTAGGGTTTTAGAGATCACAATCTCTTGGCCTTTGACAAAACATGTTAAGGTCGGGAACCCATCAACAGTTATGAAAGACAAATTGCAGTAGAAGATTTTAACAAGAATTGGGTAAGTAACTGAAATTGGATCCGACATTTTTCCAGGAGTTGTTTGAATGAAAGAAGATACAACTTTAAAATCTTCGAACAAGAAGAAATTGTAGTCAAGAATATCAACAAAAGACAAAGAACGATGTTTGAAAGTGTTTATCCATCGTCCAAAAGCCGTATGATTTTCAAACCAATTTTTGGGAACCTCTAGAGAAGCGAGAAGTGAAGGCATTGTTGAATTTAGGGTTTCAAGCCTTAGAGATTTTGAGAATTCTCCCTTTTTCAGATTTGATGGAAGAACGAGTTAATTTTCTTTTGGGAGCCATGGATTTAATCTTGAAAGCTTGAAAGGGATTCGAAAAATTTCTTGAAAAAGATGAACAAAATCAGAAATTTTGGAGTGAAGTATGGAAAGAGACAGATCACAAGCATTTAAAAAGAAAAATGAAGAACAATGGATGTGTACATCATAAAGTTGTGATTTGACAACTTGGGGAAAAGGCAACAATGAGTGTGAGTGAAATTTGACCGGTTTGTGGTGTTTGAGTGACGTGAGGGGATGAACAAGTATAGTAATCATGAACCTAATTAAAAACTAGTTAAATTAATACTAAATTCATGAATAAGAAGTTAAGACATGGGGGGTGTTTGGTAAAAGATATGGTTGGGGAAATTTTAGCTGATTGTGTGATTTAGCTTGATGAGAGGGTCAAACAAGCTAAAATAGTGTTTGGTAAAATAGCTTATTCAAAGAGCTTGTTGAGATCAATAAGCTTATTTTCAACTTGCTGGAAAACCCAGTGTGTTCAGCTCGAATCAGTTGATTCCCATACTTTTTGATAACACAACTCCCATTTCCAGTACCCCTAATTTCACTTATCATGTTAATTCCTCTACGCCATTACAAGCACAATCATACCATCACAACTTCATCCATGGCAATTACCACTTCCATAGTTAATAATTGTGTCACCAATTACAACTACAACATTACCTCTAACTCAAGCCATAAATTACAAAAAAGAACAAAGGAAATAACATTAGGGGAAAGGGGATTTGAAAGGGTAAAGGAAGGAAGATTAAATTTTGGAATCGTAATTATGTTTCTTGCTTTTGTTTAATTGAAGTTTTGTAGGTTAATTTCATTAGCATAGGTATTGAAGCTTTTAGAATCGTAGTTTTAGGAGTTGAAGAAGAAAGGAGAGAGAAAGAGAGGAGGTGAGGGGATTAGGAGTTCAAGGAGATAAAAAATGGAAAAATAAAATGTAATTTAAGTGGAGTATTTAGTTGTAAATACTCCATATTAATAAAATAGGTATTTTTTTAGTTTTACTCTTAAGTGTTTTTTATACGTATCACTTTGTAATATTTAAACATCTAAATTATTTTTATACATTTATATGAATGCTAATAGTTCATTAATAGTTTGTAAATAAAAGTATACATTTAATAATAAGTTTATCATGTTCTTATCGATCTTTTTACACTAATCAGCTTTTAGCTATCAGCTATATTTTTCCAAACACTTTTTAACAATCAACTATTAAAACCAGCTGGTAAAATTAGTAAATAAAATCACCTAGTCAAATCAGTTGTTCCAATTAGCTACCAGCTATCAGCTATCAGCTATTTGCCGAACACCCCTATAGTTGACGTCCAATTTATAAATTTCAAGCACACAAATTTAGTTTAAGAAAATTAAATATGCTTTATTAATTAAACGTATTTATTTTTAAAACCAATTTTTTATATTTTATATGTATATGTAACATATATTTTTAAGAAATTGAAATTTAATTTTCGACCCTTAAATATACGTACAAACATGGACACGTATATGCAATCAGAAATTTTACAAGTAAACTAATCATACAAATAAATTGAAATACTCCCCCTAAATACATACTTAGTATTTAGTATTTATTGTACTCTTACTCCCCCTAAGTTCATGCAACATCATTTAACATTCCAAGTTCCATACGAATATATGCAAAACGATCAGGACTTAAAGGTTTTGTAAATATATCAGCTAATTGATTTTCTGTAGGAATAAAAGATAGAGTAATATTATCTTTTTCAACATGATCACGTATGAAATGGTGACGTACCTCAATGTACTTCGTACGTGAATGTTGTACTGGATTTTTAGTAATACAAATTGCACTTGTATTATCACACTTAATTGGAATACCTTTGAGATCAACTCCAAGATCTCGAAGCTGTTGTGCGATCCATAAGATTTGAGAACAACATGCACCGGCTGCTATATATTATGCTTCTGCCGTAGATAAAGCCACTGGATTTTTCTTTTCAGAATGCCATGAAATCAATGATGATCCCATGAATTAACACGATCCTAAAGTGCTCTTTTTATCCACCTTATAACCAACATAATCCGCATCTGAAAAACCAATCAAAGCAAAATTTCCACAACAAGGTTACCATAGACCGAAGTCTCTAGTCCCATGTAAATATATAAGAATTCTCATAACTGCTGTTAAGTGAGATTCTTTTGGATTAGCTTGAAAACGAGCACATAAACAAACACTAAACATTATATCCGGACGACTAGCTGTTAAATACAATAAAGTACCAATCATACCATTATAAGACTTGTGATCAACACTCTTACCATTTATGTCTTGATCTAAACTTAGTGTTGCACTCATAGGCGTATTAGCACTTTTGCATTGACCCATATTGTACTTCTTTAATAGATCTCTAACATATTTACTTTGACAAATAAATATGGCATCTTACTTTTGCTTTATTTGTAGTCTAAGAAAAAAATTTTAAGTCTCTCATCATGCTCATTTCAAATGCCTTGTACAAAGAATCATTAGTAGCTCCAAACAATATATCATCAATATATACTTAAACAACAAGAATATCTTTTTGTTTGGTCTTAATAAAAAGATTTTTTCAATTTTACCTCGTTGAAAATTATTCTCAAGTAAATGTGAGCTAAATCTGTCATACCAAGCCCTTGGAGCTTGTTTCAAGCCATATAATCCTTTGTTTAGTTTAAACACATGATTAGGCAAATCCGGATTCAAAACCAGGTGGTTGTTTAACATATACTTCCTCTTGTACGTAGCCATTTAAGAAAGCACATTTAACATCCATTTGTTATAATATTATATTCATATATGAAGCAGAAGCAAGCATGATTCGAATAGATTCTAACCTTGCTACGGGAGCAAAAGTTTCGTCATAATCAATACCTTTTTCTTGATTATAACCTTGAGCTACTAGCCTTCCTTTGTTCCTTATTATCTCTCCATCCTCAATGAGCTTGTTGCGAAAAACCCATCTAGTTCCAATAATAGTACGATCTGGTGGTCTTTCAACTAGATCCCAAACTTTGTTTCTTTCAAATTCATTTAATTCACTTTGCATAGCAATGATCCATTTCGGTTCTTGTATTGCTTCTTTTATATCCTTTAATTCCATAAGAGAAACAAAAGCAGAAAATGCACATAAATTTTAAGAGAGGATCGAGTTTGAGTACCTTTGTTTGAATCACTTATGATGTTTTCCGGAAGATGTTGAGATGACAATCTAAACCTTATTCTTAGTATGGATGGTGTGTGATCATTTGGAGAACTCATTCCTACTTCCTTCGAGGAATCTTTAGTTGGAGTACTTAAATCAGTACGTTCAAGAGCTTTTTCCAGGTCTTGAGGTCTCAAGATCAGGGTGTGAGTCTTCAATGCGCCCAACCTATTTTTCTTCAACCTCGTTTAGACTTTGTATAGGATCTTGCATATTCTTCTTTTAATCTTCATTATGATCATTGGAATCTAATTCATCAGCATTTACATCATTAAAATGTTTGTTAAGGTTTAACTCTTAATATTCCATTATCGGATTCATTAAATACCACATGTATGATTTCCTCAACCGTACTTGTTCGCTTATTTAGCACTCTATAAACCTTACTATTTAATGAGTATCCCAGAAATATACCTTCGTCACTTCTAGAATCAAAATTACCTAGATTATCCATACCATTATTATGGATAAAAAAATTATAATCAAATGGTCTAAGGTAGGCTATGTTTGGTTTTCTACCTTTAAATAACTCGTAGGGGGTTTTCTTAAGTATAGATCTAATGAGACACCTATTTAAGACATAGTTTGTTGTATTAACTGCCTCAGCCCAATAATGTTTGGATAATCCATTTTCTATAAGCATAGTCCTAGCCATATCTTCTAAAGTGCGATTTTTCCTTTCAACAACACCATTTTGTTGGGGTGTCCTAGGAGGTGAAAAGTTATGGGTTATACCGTATTTTTCACAAAAGTTGGTTGTCATTGTATTTGGTTTTTCTCTACCGGTAATCCATGTCGGCTATTTTCTTTTTCGTATCATAAAAGTTGGTTGTCATTGTATTTGGTTCTAGTAAAGCCTCTTTCATCATGAGGCAAAGTTCATCATACAACCTTTCGGGAATGCGAAAATCTCTCTTTAGATTCGTTATGCGACCTATCATAGACATTCGCATATATGTTTTGCAACCAGGATACAAGGGATTGTTTATCGCACTTAACATGTCGAAAAACTGCCTCGCTTGAGGGTTTGAATCTTCGGGTAATTTCAAAGGCAAAGGTTTTTCAGGATGCTCATCGTTTTAAGTTTGGTACATGTCTGGGATTCTACTAGCAGCGGCATCATGCACCATACGCACATATGCGTTGTCTTGATTATTTTGTACGAGTGAACATAACTGCAATTCATTCCAGTGTGTTGAAGTACTACTTTCACCAGGTAATACATTACAATGACATCTCCAATCGTAATAATTCTCCACAAAACCCTTCCACATCAAATGCTCCCTAACTTCATTCGGATGTTTATAGACAAGATTTTTTCATTTATACAAGAACATGTAATCCCTACTACTTCACTCTTATTAATTGCAAATTTCAAGAAAATTTCTAATCCTTGCATGAATTTTATATTATAATCACTGTTGATAGGCCTTTTATACATCCAACTTCTATCATTTAATAAAAAATCATCCATTGTGCAAACCTACATTATTAAGTTATGATTATTTTATTTAATTAATCACTATGAAAATAGTGGGACAATAGACATAAAACGAATGTCCAAAAGGTAAAGAAAATGTTGAAAACCAAAACTATTGTGGCAGACTTGTTGTTTCCTATTATAGTTATTTTAGTTGCTTTTTAAATAATTACTATGAATTTTTTTTTTCTATTTTAGTTGCTATTTTCTTGAGTCATTAGGACTTTCTTTCTCTTTCTCAAAAATTGATCATAAAATAACATTCTATGCATCGTGTTATAGTGATATCCCTGCGAATATCATTTGAAGATGAAGTACACATAGAACAAATAACACAATGTCATTTCTGTGACACATTATAATGGTTGTGTCCATATCTATTCATAAGTTTATCATAGTCTATACGTTAATCTTGACTACTTGAAGTGGCCAAAACTTCAAACTTATATAGGTAGGTTCTCCTTACGCATAAAATATCCCCGCGAATGGATACTTCACTAAGAGCTCTTCAACTTTGGGCCTTGAGAACTTTAAATGACAATTACCTCGCTACTCACGGTAGAAAGCAACTATGGGTCATTAGAATTATATTGCTTTCAAAATTAAAAAGGAATTTCACCACATTGAATTCAATCACGACGTCAATCGTGTGTAAATTGGTTCTTATTGAATTTTAGTTAACGTAATCGGATTGCAATTGACGCCTGTTCAATTGAATCCCTACTTATGGCTTTAGTAAAGAATTCAGCCAAATTAAACTTAGTGTTCAGATAATCAACATCTATGACCCCATTAACTATATATCCTTGCACTATCCTGTGCCTGAGAGCAATATGACGAGATTTACCGTTATATACTTGACTATAAGTCTTCACCAATGCCGTCCTACAATCCTTATGAATTGCCATCGGTGATATAGGCGTTGGTAATATCGGTATCTCAAACATGAGATCCCGTAACCATTCTGCTTCCTTTCCTACGGATGCTAGCGCTATAAACTCAGAAGCCATAGTGGAATCAACAATGCATGTTTGTTTCTTAGAAGACCATGATATGGCTCCTCTCCCATAAATGAACACCCAACCACTTGTAGAAGAATTTTGCTCTTCATTTGTGATCCAACTTGAATTAGAATAACCTTCGAAGATCGGAGGTTCTCTACTATAAGTGGTACCACGATCCATAGTACACTTCATGTATTTTAACACTCTTCTAACTGCTTTCCAATGATGCGGCCCTAGATTACTTGTAAACCTACTTAACTTTGCCATTGCAAAGGCTATATTAGGTCTCGTATAAGTCATCGCATACATTAGAGATCTAATAGCCTTTGAATACGCTAACTATAAAACTGGTTCTTTATCATGTCTACGAAATCTGACATTTTGATCCATAGGGGTTTAAATCATGGATATATCAAACATATTGAATCTTTTAAGAACTTTATTGATGTAATGAGCTTAACTTAATTTGATTCGATTTCCATCTCTTATGATCTTGATTCCTAACATCACATCGGCCTCCCCCATGTCCTTCATTTAGAATGAACTTGTCAAAAATTCTTTTGTCTCTTGAACCCGTACTAAATCAGTACCAAATATGAGCATGTCATCAACGTAGAGGCATATAATGACTACGTTGCCTTGCCCATCGAATTTGCTATAAATGCCTTATCGGGTTGATTCAGTTTGAACCAAAGCACAAAACCATCTCATCAAACTTTTGATGCCGTTGTTTCGGTGGTTTTTTTACTTCGTATAACGACTTTGCAAGTTTACACACCTTATTCTCATGTCCTTTCAAAACAAACCCTTCAGGTTATTTCATATATACTTCTTCGTGTAGTTCTCCACAAAAAAGGCGGTTTTTACGTCCATTTGATGAATCAGTAAATTCTGAATCGAAGCTAACGCTACCAACAACCGAATGGTGGTTGTTCTTACAACTGGTGCATATGTATCGAAGTGATCAATACCGTGCTTTTGTCAAAAGCCTTGTGCCACTAAACGGGCCTTAAACTTATCGATAGTACATAAATTCTCATCTTCTTTCAAAAGATCCAGTTGCAACCAATCAGTTTACATGATGGAGGTAAATCGACAAATACCTATGTATTATTTCCCATGATGGAATCCATTTCATCATTGATAGCTTCTTTCTAAAAGGAACTATCTTGTGATGCTACAGCATCGCTATACGTTAATAGGTCTACTTCCACATTTAGAAAATACAGAACACTAGAATGAACGTCATTTCTAGTACCTTCTACTAGATATACATGAAAGTGGAGACCACAAGTCTTAGCTTTTGTTTGTCTTCTACTCCTTTTAGGAATATCTTCTTCATCCAATAGAGTATCTTGTAAGACAATTTGTTGATTGTCATCAACAACATCTTCTTGTGGATTTTCTTGTTGAATATGTTCAAGTTCAACATTGTCATCGGTACTTACGTGTAGATTTCTTTGTCTACCAATTGATGAGAATCTATTCTCATCAAATATCCATCTCTAGACTCAATTATCGAATGGATCGGTATATAGTCATTTTACTCTATAGCATAGAACCTATAGGCTTTGCTTTGATTGGCATGACCTATAAAAATGCATTCAAGACCTCGTTCACCGAGTTTCTTGCTCTTTTGTCCGAGTACCCTTACGATAGCCTACAACCCGAAACCTTAAGATAACTTATGTTTGGTTTCTTTTTGAACCATAATTGATAAAGAGTTTCCTTAATTGGTTCTTGATGAAACTCGTTTAGAATGTGACATGTCGTCAACATTGCTTCTTCCCAAAATCCATCACTCAAGTTTGCGTATGACAACATGGAATTGACCATTTCTTGAAGAGTTTGATTCTTCCTTTTCGCCACACCATTTGATTGTGGTGCATAACCGGCGGTTGTTTTATGTATAATTCCCATTTATTAGAAATAATGAGGATTAAAGTATTCTCCTCCTTTAAAAGAGTTCTTAATCTCTTAAATTTACCATTAACTTGAAGTTCAACTTCATTCTTGTAATCTTTAAAAGAGTTAAGTGTCTCATCTTTTAAATGCAAAAGATAGATATAATAATATTTTGAATAATCATCAATAAAAGTAATTACATATCTTTTATTACCTAAAGATGGTGTACTATGAAGTCACAAAGATTACTATGTATAAATTCTAAAATTTCAGATTTTCTTTCAACACTCTTGAAAGGCGTTCTTGTTATCTTATTAAGCATGCATGTTTTGCAATTTTCAGATTTTTGTTCACATAAAGAAATTAACTCATGGTTTGACATAAAAGAAACTTTACCAAAATTAACATATGCCAATCTAAGATGCCATAAATAATGTAAATCATCACACATATTAATATTAAATACCATGTTTTCAAAATTACAATTTAAAGAAAGTTTAAACAAATTACAACATAAATAAGCACGACCTATAAAAAAGTTACACATAGATATTATATGTCTATCGGCTTCAAACACTAACTTATATCCTAATTGATTCAAGATAGGACCGGAAACAAGATTCCTACTAATATCGGGAGCAAAGTTTACATCCCTAAGGACTAAAGTATTTCCCGATGTAAATAAGAGCCACTTGTCCTTTGCCAGGGACTTTGATTGATGAATTGTCTCCCATGTAGGGATTCTCCCCATCCATAACATTGTGTAAAGTTTTGAACCAATGTTTACTCTTGCACATATGTCTCGAGGCCCCTGAATCGATCCACCAAGACATGTCATCATCCTGCACAATTTTCACATTAAAATCTATGGAAGATAAACTTAAACTTGAATTTTCATCCAAAATTACAAGATTACCTTTATTAGGAGGGTCTTTGCTTGTAGAAGCATTACCCTTCATCTTCTTTTGTTTATTCTTAAACACAAAGCAAATTTTCTTGCAATGCCCGGCCTTTCCACATTTCCAACAAGCATTATCATTAACCTTTTTCATGCCTTTTACTTTGGAATTTTGTTGTTTTTTCCTGTTTTGTCCACATATTGAAGCCTTTTCATCATCTATCACCATGTTGATGGTTCAGAGATTGAGATTGTCCCTCTTTGAACGTTCAAGTTCTCTTAAACTTGCTTTAACTTGAAGATTTTGAGCGCGAGTACCAAGAGAGTAATCTCTTCCTAGTACAAAAATGACCTTAAGTAACGCAGATTAATAACACTTTTTGATATCTACCTTTTCGAAAAGATTATGTAATACTTTTGTAACACTTTATCTTTACGTAACACAATCATGTAACACTTTTAAAATTGGTAACACTTATATGTAGCACTTTCAAATTTAGTATCACTAATATCTAATATTTTTAGAATTGGTAACACTAGTATGTAACACTTTGATAATTGATAACACTGATATGTAACACTTTAAAAATTGGTAACATGATATGTAACACTTTAAAAATTAGTAACACTAATAGACAACACTAATATGTAACACTTTAAAATTTGGTAACACTAATTAGATACACTAATTCTTGTGAGAGAGGGTCTCTTTGAGAGACCATCTCTAGTTACGCCGGCCATTATATTTTTTTAAAATATTGTAAGTGGACATTAAGATTGATGTAAGTAGACATTTAAGATATTGAAAGTAGGTATTAAAGATACAGTAAGTAAGTATTAAGGATAATGTAAGTAGGCATTAAGAATACGGTAAGTAGGCATTAATGTTTACGGGTTGGGCTTGAGATACGTCTTTCAAAGAGACGGTCTCTCAAGAGACTAGCTAAATTAGATAACATATTTTATATTAGTAATATGTAACACTTTTTATATTAGTAATCCATGTATAACACTTTTCTACTTAATTAAAATTTTTATTTTTATAAAAAAACTAAAATTAAAAATAATTAGTATTGAATTTTTAGTTTCTTTAATCCTTAATCATCTTATTTAAAAATTTTAATAACCCAAACAATTTTTTTTTAAGTTTATCCAAGCTAATTAATTTTTCAAAATTTACACTAACTAATTAGGAAGAGATTTAAATAAATTTAAATAATAAAATTCATCCCAAAAATTTTAAAGAAGAGGGAAGAAAATTAAAAATTAACAGTTCAACCCAACAATTTCAAAAAAAGGAAAAAGAAAATTGAAATTACAAAAAAAAAAATCAATCTAGCAATTTGAAAATTTTAAGAAAAATAAAAATTGAAAAATTGAAATAAAATTCAAACCGCTAGACATTTTTGAAATGAGGGAAAAATATTAAAAATTATAAGAAAATAGTTTAACCCAATA
The DNA here is from genome assembly GCF_026212465.1 of Amaranthus tricolor. Lineage (NCBI taxonomy): Eukaryota > Viridiplantae > Streptophyta > Magnoliopsida > Caryophyllales > Amaranthaceae > Amaranthus > Amaranthus tricolor. Next base: position 18,093,171 of record NC_080061.1, read on the forward strand.
ACAAAATTAACTTTTAATTAAACTAAGTGATTTGCGAAACAGCATCCTTCCAATCTTCGAACATCCATCCACTTCCTTAACCCAATTTTCGAAATTCCATAATCCCTAAATTCATAGTACTCTTCTTCATTCTGGGTAAGTGATCAGTTCTTTCGTGTTTTCCCCCAGCCCCGCCAGCCATCAACCGCGTCGCTGCTTCTGCATTAGCTAGTAGTCAGTGGTATCCTTCTGCCACTGCTTCTTCCTCACATTTCCCATAAAATCGGTGGTAAGTAATTCTATCTTTTATCTCTTGATATGAATTTGTATTGTTTAATCTATAGCTAGTTACAGTTCAGATTCTGCTATTTTTCGTAAATTGGCGTATAGTTACAGTTCGTAATCAACCTAATTTTAATTTGTTGTAGACGGAAAATTGGTGTATAACTACAGTTTTGTTTTCAATATGAATATTCTTGATTATTGTAGTTACTGTTCTTATTGCTTTTTTGCTGATTATATTATTGTTTAATTTATACTTATTTCTGATTATATTCTCGATTGTTTTAATTTATACTTATTGCTGATTATATTGTAGTTACAGTTTTGTTTTAATTTATACTTATTGCTGATTATATTTTTGATTGTTTAATATGTCATTTACAATTATTTAATTTCTTATACTTGTTGCATTGCCAATCATTTTTTGTATGATTGAGTAGTTGATTTGAGTTTTGATTTGATACCGATCAATCTTTGAGTTCTAATTTGACAATGACATTATTTTTGTTATGAGTTTAATTTTGATGTTGAGAATTTTCTTTGTTTCTTGAGTGTAAAATGCATATAATTAGTAACCATCTTTCTCACGTTTAATTTATTTATGGGTTATCTCTCTTGAGTCATACATGAGATTTATGTTTTACGTAAACAACAGCATTTTGAAAAACGAGTTGGCCAATGTGCAAAGTGATTTGCAGAATATCTTTGATTCCTTCACTAAAAGTTGTTGTAATTACACAGTTGCTTTCAAAACCGAGTAATTGCAAGTTATATACTTTTCTTCTTCATCTTGTTTACTTTCTATCTTTTTGGCTTGATTTCCTAATTCTAGGGTTTATGATTATTTTGTTTTTCATTAAATATTCATCAAAATTACTGGTGTGCACTGACCGGGTATGTTGTTGCTTTAATGTGTATGGGTTTGCGATTGTTGCTGTAGTTCAAAGTAGTATATATCCTAGTCTTGTGCTCTTTGTGAATGATACACTTTGGGTGATACTGCAACTTCGGTGTGCCTAAAACTGTTGTTGTAGATAGTTAAGAACATTCCCTTAGCTAGTTAAGTTTATGATGGTTTTTCTTAGTTATGGAAAACCATTAAATTATCCTTGACTTTACATGATAGTGGTTTAAGGTGTTCTACTCTTAAAATTCCATATAAGTATTGATCTCATAACACTTTTCCTTAGAGTCATATACATGGTTTTATGTGGCCGAGTCAATGGATATGGATTGTCTTCATATGTTCTTATTTATAATTAAAATTAGCTTGTGTATTGTTTATACTTTAGATAGGTTACTTTGTTTTTGTGTCTTAATTGGTATGTTTTTTGTTGTGGTGATTTAATGTTGTAATGAATTAACCAAAAGACTCATTGTTGAACTACAAGACGTGCATTGATCTAACATATCCGCTCACTTGAACTACTCACTCACTGATGAGCTATCTCTGAAGTCTTGACCATTTCATGTTTGTCAAAACTTTTGCTATTATTTGTGGATAAGGAGCAACTGCAAAATATTTGAGATGCATGTTTTTGACATGCTAGATGTAAGGAATTACTTTCTAAACTTATTAATTTGTTTTGTTGGTTAACTAAGGATACAAAATGAGTAAGTTGGACCAACTTCTTACAGTCTAGTAATGAATATGAGAAAGGCGTTCTAGATTATTTAGACCGAGCATTTGCTACGCAAGCCATTGGGGATCAAATAATTTGTCCATGTAAAGAGTGTTATCTTCGGTTTTGGTATCGTAGAGACGAGTGTACAATCATTTGATCGCAAATGGGTTCATGCTAGGAACCAAAGGATGGCAGTGTGATGAGAATGACACATCTTCAACAAAAAATACTAATGTTGACAATTCACCCGATTTTCTAGATGGCATGGAACGTTTGATATATGATACTCAGAGATGTGGCAACCATGTTTCCACGTTACCATGAAGGGGTTGGAGAGGAAGCCAATACAGAGGCTAAAAAGTTTGATAGGTTAGTAGAAGATGAAAATGAAGAGCTATATCCTAGATGCAAAACATTTTCAAAACTTTCGTTCCTCATTCGCGTGTTCCTTTTTAAGTGTAAACATAGGATAACGACCACTGCCTTTGCAGGTTATTTGTAATTATTTCGAGAAGCAGTAGCAGATTCTAAATTGCCTAAAAATCTTTCAATGAGACAAAGAAAGTGGTGAAAGATTTAGGTCTTCAATATGATAAAATCCATGCATGTCATAATGATTGTATGCTTTATTGGAAAGAGCATGAATGTGCTACATCTTGCCATGTGTGTCATGCCTCAAGATGGAAAGATAAAAGGAATGAACATTTAGAAGATATGAATAATTTTTCATCTAAGGATGCTCATTTAGACCCCGCAAAAGTTGTCTGGCATTTCCCTCTAAAGCCTAGGCTTCAAAGGCTGTATATGTGTTCAAAAACAGTAGAGTTAATGAGGTGGCATGATGAAGAAAGGGTTATACATGATCTACTTCGATATCCTGCTGATGGTGAAGCATGGAAACATTTTGATGAACGATACCCGGATTTTTCTAGTGAAGCACGCAATATTAGATTAAGACTTGCAAGTGATGGATTTAATCCATTTCGAACTTTGAGCACGCAACACAATTAATGGCCTGTTGTCTTGATCAATTATAACTTACCCCCATAGCTATGTATGAAGTCTGAATTCCTAATGTTGTCTTTACTTATTCGTGGGCCCAACTCTCCAGGAAATGACATTAATGTCTACCTCCAACCATTGGTGGAAAAGCTCAAAGATCTATGGGAGAATAGGTTGCACACCTATGATGCATCCAAAAAGCAAATGTTCAAGATGCATGCAGGTTTACAATCAACAACAAGTGACTTTCCAAAATACGCTATGTTGTCTAGTTGGAGCACCAAAGGAAAGTTTGCATGCTCTTATTGTCATTATGAAACTGATCATCGCTATTTAAATAATAGTAAGAAATCAGTCTATAGAGCGAATTGTCGATGGTTGGATGTCAATCATCCTTGGCGGCATGATATAAAGTCTTTTGATGGGGAAAAGGAGGAGAGGATAGCTCCGGAACCTTTAACAGGGGCTGAGATTGTTAGCTTATAGGAAAACTAGAAAAATAGTTTTGGAAAGTTGCAGCCGAAGAAGAAAAGTATAGATACTCCTTGGAGAAAATCATCAATCTTCTACACTCTACCATACTGGAAAGATGGCAAATGTCGTCATCATTTGAATGTCATGCATATAGAAAAAAAAATTTGCAATATTTTGCTGGGAACTTTATAGACATTACTAGAAAGTCTAAAGATCACCATAAAGCTCGATTAGATATGAAAGAAATAGGAATAAGAAAAGAATTGCATCTTTTGGAATCAGGTGATTATCGCTTTGTCTTGCTTCCTAAAGCATCATTTTCAATGACGAAGGAGGAAAAAAAGAATATTTTGCGGAGTTATAAAAAAGGCAAAGCTACCGCAAGGGTGTTCATCAAATCTTGCAAGGTGTGAGCAAGTGAAGGAGGAAAAAATTTTAGGGTATAAGAGCCATGATGCTCATATAATAATGCATCACTTCCGGTTGCTGTTATAAAATCTCTACCAAAGCATGTGGCTTTGCCTCTTATTAGATTAAGTGCCTTTTTTCAGATTAATATGCAATAGAGTTATCATCCAAATGATTTGGATTGCCTTCAAACGGAGATTAGTGAGACTCTTTGTGATCTTGAAAGAATAATCCCACCATCTTTCTTTGATATCATGGTTCACTTGCCCGTTCATTTAGTCAATGAAGTAAAGCTTGGTGGTCCTTTATGTGATTTGTGGATGTTCCCGATTCAAAGGTATCTAGGAAATTTGAAATCTTATGTTAAAAATAGAAATCGTCCTGAAACGTCGATTGCAGAAGGTTATTTGGCTGAAGAGTGTTTGGTATTCTGCTCTAGATATTTGAATGACAGAGAAAAGATGCGATCGAAGGGATCTAATGAAGTCATAGGACAAATGATAAAGTTAAAGATGAGGGGTCATCTTTTTTCCTTATAACCGGTTGTCCTCTTGGGAGGAAAAAGAAGGGAAAAAAGAAAGGAAATGCATTTAGTCTAGATTCCAAGACAAGGACTCTGGCACATCGTTATGTATTATTCAACTGTGAAGATGAGCAAGTTCAATATTATATCGAGTGAGTACTTATTTTTTGTTGTTCAATATAATATATTAGGCTTATAATTAATTTGATTTACTTACTTTTATGGTGATATCTTAGGAAACATGAGAAGGTTGTGAAAAATAAGTCAAAAAACAAGCAGAATAGAAGGTGGAAGGAGGCTCAACAACATGGCAATGAATTTATGGATTGGTTTAACGTAAAGATTGAGTCAGCTAATGTCTCATATCCAGTTAAGTGGCTTTCATTGGGTCCTTCTAATACTACTAGGAGATGTGTTGGATACTTTTGTAATGGCTATCACTTCTACACCAAAGAGCATGATGAGAAATGCAAAACCCAAAATAGTGGAGTCTCATTGACTGCTTTGACTTCAAGCTTTGCAAGTAGCAAGGACTGTAATCCTGCCTTGAGTATGGTCACTTATTACGGGGTCATAAAAGAAATTATTGAGTTAGATTATTGGGGTGCATTTAGTGTTGTACTGTTTGAATGTGATTGGTTTTTAAGTGGAAATAGACGACTACAGCCTCACTCGTGCAAATTTTAAGAAATTCATCTCCAAAGATGACCCATATGTGTTGGCATCACAAGTTCATCATGTATTCAATATTCAAGATGGCCTTGAAGAGGATTGGCATTATGTGAATCGTATGTTGCCTAGAGATTTTTTTATGCTGAAGGGCAATCTAGAGACATATATGAAAGCAAAGTTCTTGAACTTGATGATGATATAAATTTAGCTCCTGTAAATGATGAAGATATAAGTTCGTGTAGAGGAGATGCTTGTCCTAAGGTTCAGGTGCAACAAAACAACATTGGCAGTGATTTAGGTGTTGATACTTTCGATGATGAGTCCGACATTGATGAGCCAGAGTGGGATTGGATTGAACCGTCAACATAAATATTTGAATGATATTTTTTTAAATGGGTAGACAATTTCTAGCTATATTTCTTTTTCAAGATTCTTGAGAATTTTGAGTAGTATTTGATATAATATCATGCAGTTAATTGTGTAAATCTTTCTCTTATGTGTGTATTTCTTTCCGTTAGTGTGAATTATTTATGCTTTTTGACCTAGTTAGGGTGACGGTTTTTGTTTGTAGACTTCTCTTACTTTCTTTGCTAAAGCTAGTGTGTTTTATTGCTTTAAAATTCAATGTATAGGTGGGCTGTCATCCGTTTACAATATATCCTCTTTTACAAACTTTTATGCATTTTTCTGACACTATTTAACGGTTGTACCAAAGATCTTCAATATGTCAGATTATGAAAAAATAAGGCAGAAGAGGATAGAAGAAAACAAACTAAGAAGGAAGGGTTTAGGGATTAATACAATGGCTTATGAAATAAATTAATTAATGAATGGCTCAAAACATCCGAAGAAAATTAAGGTGTAATCAAAAAAGGTAGGTAAAGATCTCGATGATGAGTATACACCCGCTGAAGATAGCGAGCAGAATCATTCCAACGAAGATGAAAAAATGAGATTAGGAAAAGTAGTGCAAATTCATTGGTTCAAACCAAGAAGGTGATTTATTTATTTGATTATACTTGTGAATTATAATAGTTTAGCATTCTATTCTAACTAATTTAACTGTTATCAACGTCGTTGTTTTTAAGGTCTTTTCTTTGAGAGAAAGTTCCATGGCGAGTCACCAAAGCAATAAAAAACGACTCTCAAAGCTGGTTCCACAAGGGAGAGTTCCACCACAAGGTACAAAGCAATGTGAGGTTCAAGGGAGAGTTCCACTACAAGGTAAAGTTCTTGATGATGAGTAAGCATCCACTGAAGATAATGAGCAGAATCATTGCAACGAAGAAGATGCACATGAGATCAGGAAAAGTAGTGCAAATTCATTGCTTCACACCAAGAAGGTGATTTCTTATTTGATTATACTTGTGAATTATAATAGGTTAGCATTCTATTTTAATTAATCAACTTTTATCAATGTTGTTTTTAAGGTTTTTTCTTTGAGAAAAAGTTCCATGGTGAATCACCAAAGCAATAAAAAATGACTCTCAAGGCTAGTTCCACAAGGAAAAGTTCCGCCACAAGGTCAAACGCAATGTAAGGTTCAAGTGAGAGAGAAACAAGGTATCGAAACAAAGACGGGTCATGGTAAATCAATGGTTTCTCCCGGCTCAATTAGTGCTTATATGCAATTGAAAGCAAGAATGAGAGAGAAACAACTTAGAGAAAAACATAATGATGGATCACAACAGCAATCTATTGTGCAAAAATCGCATCAAGGTGGTTCAACAAAATCACTAGGAAGTCATTTACAACAAGAACCATTTGACATTGATTTTGAAAAAGATTATGATTACATTATGGATTCAAATGAATGTGATAGAAATGACATGGATGGAGAAGATGTCGAATTTGGTTATAATGGTGACCTATTGGACATGCGAAATGAATCATTAATAAACCAAGAGATAGAAAATGAGCGAAGTGATGCTATAACACTTTTCTTTGTCATCGTATTAAAGCTTTTAGATTTATATGCTATTTCTTTAGTCGTATTGTTTTATAATCTTTGTATGTTGTTGTGTAGCACCTTTAAGAGAGAAGCGAACTATAGGACCAACAATGTGCAAAGATGTGCATGAATGGACAATAGATGATCGTAGGCGTATCATTCTTAATGAAGTAGGGAAGCCTATTGGTCTTGATGATCATACGGTGGATAAGTTTACACGGTTTTTGGGGACTTTAGCGCGTAATTCTGCTCTTGCACCTTTAAACAAGCTTAATTGGCATCGTGTTGAAAACAAGGACAATATTTGGAGTTATGTAAAGGTAAGTACCATTCTTTTTATGTATTGAGATATGATTTTTTTTTTTTTAAATGATGTAATGCTTAATGCTGAAAAAGTACATTATCTCCGATGAAGGTAAAGATTTTGTGTTACGATCAGTTGGAATTCTTTGGCGAAGACAAGAATGCTTTGTGAAGAAAAAACATTTTAAAGCATACATCAACAATAATGATAGATTGACAAATGCACCTGATTCAATTCCAGAAGCACATGTTAAGGATTTAACTGAATATTGGAATTTGGATGGAATCGAGGTATCTCTTTTTTATTCTCAATATAAAATTTTTAAATACGTTTTATCAATTTTAATTTATCGTGCTAATAATTTGATGCGACAATTTACATTTTATTTTGTGAATAACATATAGCAATAAAGTCGAAGAAAAAAGGAAAGTAGTATGAGTCAGATTGATAGGCACACTATGGGTCTAAAGAGCTTTGCAAGAAAGGAATATGAATTGGTAATTGAATTTTTTATTATTTTATCTATTCTACTCATTAAATATTTTTCATGATAGTAATCATGAGTTAGGGTATTACAAAAGATTGTTGGCCTTAATAATGTATTAATATTCTTTGATAGCAACAAATGGATAAAGAGAATAAGTCACCGTCTCAAGCTCTTACGTACAAAGAAACTGGAAAAAGAAAGGAAGGAAAAAATTACAAAACATCGCACGAGCTTATTCAAAGTAACATTGTAAGTTCTATTTTTGGCCATCTTAGTTGTATGCATTTTAATAGAAACTTATAGTTGGTACATGTTTATCTTAATTATATCATAGGATAAGATGGAGGAGGTACAATGGGATTCAAAAGTTGATGGAGATAGTGCATTTCATGAAGTAATGAACCAAGAAAACTAAAAAAAGAAACGACAATTAAGAATGTGCTTGGCAAAAAAAAAAAAAAGAGTAATAAAGCTACAGCAGGCGGTGTAAAGTTCCTGAAGAATTTTTGCAACCATATAAAGATGAAATCGTGAAGGAAATTGTGGCACAATTATTGACGTTGTTCAAGCAACATCTTCCTCTTGAATCGTTTAACCAAGTAATAACTGTTAGAATATTAAATATTAGGCAACATATTATTCTCCATATATTTTGGTGTACATTTAGGGATTAGAATATTTTTGTATATTCTCTTTTTAGGAAACATCTCTTGTATATATAGATGACTATGTATATTGAAGAAAATAGATTGAAAACCCTAAAACTCGATTATTCTCTTAATCATGGTATCAGAGCCAAGACATTTCTGAGGAGAAATCGTCTAAGCGGCTTCATCATCTACCGGGAAAATTAAACCTTACCTTAACAGAAAAAAAATGGAGTCAAAAGACACCATAATCATGCCAGACCAATTTGTCACAATGGGGCAGCTTTTGCAACTGTTCTCACAGTTAAACACCAACAAGCCACCTCCATCACTACCCGAAACAACCACAAACACCACCACAATTTCGATTCCCACATTCTCAATATCAGAAAAGTTAACTCACCAAAACTACACCATGTGGTCCAGGTTGATGCAATTAGCCCTAAGTGGTCGTGATCGGCTCAACCATATCATCGCCGATCCACCACCACAAACGGACCAAGAGTATAGCCAATGGACCAGGCGAGATTAAGTGGTTATCTCATGGATAATCGAAAGCATTCATCCGGACCTAGTCAACCAGTTCATCGATTTTCCAACCGCAAAGGCATTTTGGAAGGGGATCGAAACAGTATATAGCAGTGGCAGTGATGGTCTCCAAATTTTCAACCTCACTGTCAAGGCTAACAAAATCGAGCAAAGGACCGACACCTTGGAGAAGTACTACAACAACTTAATAACTTTGTGGAAGGAAATCGATAGGAGGCAACCAAACCCGATGAAAGACTCAGAAGACAAAATCATTTACAATCAATTAACCCAAAAAAATCGATTGTATCAATTCCTTGCAGGGGTAAATGAAACATTTGACAAAGAAAGGAGAGACCTTCTTCTTCAAGATCCATTACCCACTGCAGAGGAGGCATATACATGCATAAGGAGGGAGATAATGAGAAGGGGAATCATGAAAAAGGAGCCATCATCAGAGTTAGATTCATCGGGCTCAGGGGGCGTGTTTGCTGTCAAAGGGAGATCGGACAGATCTTACCGGAAAAAAGACGAAAAAAGCCATCTTCAATGTACCCACTGTGGTGGGATGAGGCACACAAAGAATAAGTGCTTTAAACTTGTGGGATACCCGGATTGGTGGCCAGACACGAGGAAGAAAGGGGCAAAAATGACCGGCCAATTTTTCGATCAACCGAAGCCTGGAAGAGCAGCAATAGTCTCAAGCACTGATGGAAAATCAGATGAACGAAATTCCGTGGCAGCCATGGTTAAACACTCAAAGGAAGATGAAGGTAATAAGAAAAAGCAAAGTCAGGAAAAGGAACACCAAAGTCAGAAAAATCAAGCTAAATTTCTCTCACCTAGAGAGAGAAAGGGTGAAGATGACCCTTCAAATGAAGGGTACACGGTCTTAAATGGAAAATTGAGGGGCGACGTGGCTCCCTGCCCTTCACATGTTTTTTCTTTTTTCTGTGAAAATAAGGATGCCTTGTCTAATTGTACTAACGGGTGGATTCTAGATTGCGGAGCTACAGATACGATGTCTTATGATCAAAATGATTTTTTAAACCGTGTCCGACCGAAAAAAACCCTCATTAAAACTGCTAATGGGGAAGAAATTAAAGTCGTGGGTGCTGGAACTATTACTGTGTCAGAAAATTTAACCTTGAATAATTGCTTGTTTGTTCCTAATCTCTCACATAAACTGCTGTCCGTTAGCCATCTTACGAGGGAACTCAATTGCACTATGCTTATAAAATCTGGTTGTTGTGTTGTGCAGGATGTTCAGACAGGCAAAATTATTGGGCGTGGTATTGAAAGAGGTGGTCTGTACTACTTGGAAGAGAAGGTTCAACAAGGCAACGCAGTTCTTGCTCACGGGTCACGGGAGAAACAACTGTGGACTTGGCATCGTAGACTTGGGCATCCATCTTTAGGGTATCTAGAGAAACTTTTTCCTACTTTAGCTAGATTAAATTTGGATTTTAAGTGTGAGACATGCATTCTAACTAAAAGTCATAAACATTCGTATCCTAGTAGTTTGAATAAATCCAGTTTACCTTTTATGATTGTTCATTCTGATGTTTGGGGACCCGCACCTGTTTGTGGAATGCATGGTTTTCTTTATTATATTGTGTTTATTGATAATTGTACTCGAATGAGCTGGATTTATTTTCTTAAACACAAATCTGAGGTGTTTAAAGTGTTTGTCGATTTTTATCACATGATTTGCACCCAATTCCAAACCCCACTCCGTATCTTGAGAACTGATAATGGCCGTGAATATGTTAACACTGAGATGCACCAATTCTTTGCTAGTAAAGGCATTATTCACCAAACTTCGTGTCCAGATACACCCCAACAAAATGGTGTCGCTGAACGGAAAAACAGAACCTTACTAGAGATAACCCGTGCCATAATGCTTGAATCTCATGTTCCTTCCACCCATTGGCCTGACGCTATTTCTACCGCTACCTACCTCACTAACCGTATTTACACAAAAGCCCTAAACTACAAAACACCTCTAGAAACCCTTCAAACGTACCTACCCATACCTTCCTCACATTCCTTACCCCCCCGAATCTTTGGGTGCACTGTCTATGTTCATTGTCCGAAACGGGTACGAAGTAAACTGGAATCAAGGGCTATTAAGTGTGTTTTTTTGGGCTATGGAAGAAACCAGAAGGGGTATAGGTGTTATGATCCCACTGATCGACGCATGTACACTACGATGGATTGTGATTTCTCTGAATCCGAGTACTATTACATCCATCCTCGATGTTAGGGGGAGATGCAAAGTGACGATCTCAGATGGTTAGCCAGTCCTGGATGCTAAACCTAGACCCACAAGAGCAATTAGGCAATGCTACCAAACTGTCTCCCCAAGTTGTGCACCCCATACCACATCCAGTTATGTCTGAACATCAGGTTAGTTCTTTACTTGAGCAAAATAAGATATATGATGTTGATATTGTTGATGTTACTAGTGAAACTGTGGAGACAGGGAAAGAGTAGACAGGTGAACCTCAGGGGTACACACTTCCACCTCACTCAACTCGAGTTATACCTCCTAAAAGGTATGATCCAGATTATGAGGCCAAGAGATCGAGATATCCGATTGAGCCGACCGTGGAGGGAAACATGTCACAGAGTGCTTTAGCATTCAAAGTCGCTCTCTATGCTACCGAACTTCCACAAAATGTTGATAAAGCTATGCAAGATGATAAATGGAGGAAGGCTATGGAAGAGGAGATTGACACTCTACGAAAAAATGAAACGTGGGAGAAATGTATCTTACCAAAGGAGAAGAAAATAGTGGGATGTAAATGGGTGTATACAGTGAAGTATAAAGCAGATGGATCCATCGAAGGGTACAAAGCTAGACTTGTGGCGAAAGGGTATACACAGACCTATGGAGTTGATTATTCAGAGACATTCTCTCCAGTTGCTAAGTTGGATACTATAAGGGTTCTATAATCCATAGCAGCAAATCTTGATTGGCCTCTTCATCAATTCGATGTCAAAAATGCCTTCCTTCATGGAGAACTAAAAGAAGAAGTTTATATGCAGGCTCCTCCAGGTTTCTCAGGAGATTTTGGGAGAAATGAAGGGTGCAGATTACGGAAAGCTTTATATGGGTTAAAACAATCGCCCCGAGCTTGGTTTGGCAGATTCACTTCAGCAATGAAGAAGTTTGGGTATCGACAGAGTGATTCCGATCATACACTCTTTCTGAAGAAGAACGGAAGTAAGATAACTTGCCTCATCATCTATGTAGATGACATGATCATTACAGGGGACGACAGAGAAGAAATCAAAGCCCTAAAAGACAAGTTGTTCCAGGAATTCGAAATGAAAGATCTAGGAAGGCTCAAGTATTTTTTGGGGATTGAAGTCCTAAGGTATAACAGGGGCATGTTTATATCTCAAAGAAAGTATGTGCTGGATCTACTAGCGGAAGCCGGTATGTTAGATTGTAAGCCCATTGAGACACCGATAATGATCAACCATGGGTTACAAATTCTTGAAGATGGGGAACCAACAAACTGTGCGCAGTACCAGAAAGTGGTGGGGAAGTTGATATACCTAGCTCATACAAAGCCTGACATTGCTTACGCAGTTGGAGTTGTAAGTCGATTTATGCATCGACCTCAGATACAACATATGGAGGCGGTTATCAGAATCTTGAGATATTTGAAAGGAACTCCAGGAAGAGGGGTTCTATATCAGAAGAATGGTCACCTTGACTTAGTTGCCTATACTGATGCAGATTGGGCAGGTGATAGAAATGATAGAAAATCGACATCAGGCTATTTCACTTTAGAAGGTGGAAATCTTGTGACATGGAGGAGTAAGAAACAAAAGGTCATTGCCCTATCAAGTGCTGAAGTTGAATTTCGGGGAGTTGCCAAAGGACTTACTGAAGTCTTATGGTTGAGGAAACTTCTTACTGAGCTTGGTTTTATGCCAATGAAGAGCTGCGTGTTGTATTGTGATAATCAGGCTGCCATCAACATCTCAGAGAATCCGGTACAACATGATCGCACGAAACATGTCGAGGTTGACAGACATTTCATAAAGGAAAAGTTGGAAGATGAGATTATCAGATTGCCCCATGTTCGCTCAGAAGATCAGTTGGCAGATATCCTCACTAAAGCAGTAGCAGCCCAGTTCTTTGAAAGTGTTCTACGCAATTTGGGTGTTGGTGACCCTACGACCCAACTTGAGGGGGAGTGTTAGAATATTAAATATTAGGCAACATATTATTCTCCATATATTTTGGTGTATATTTAGGGATTAGAATATTTCTGTATATTCTCTTTTTAGGAAACATCTCTTGTATATATAGATGGCTATGTCTATTGAAGAAAATAGATTGAAAACCCTAAAACTCGATTATTCTCTTAATCAATAACATTTATGCCAGGACATCAGGTAAATACATTTACAATTTATTTATGTTTTTTATATATTTAATGATAATATGTTCTTAGTTGTCGATTTCATATTTTTTGGAAATTGAATTAGAATGAAAAAAACTTGAGTTGTTTGGTGGACGTTTATTCAAATATTAATGTGGTATGAAATGTCATATAGCTAGTTGTGATTCTGTGATGGAAATTTTTTTTGAAATTATGGATATAGTTCAGAATACGAAGGAGGTGCTGCCGAAATTTCTGTAAATTTATAATTAAACTTAGTTGGTGCTTTAGATAGGTTTTTTCGGGTTTTGTGGATTGTTTGTTCTGTAAGCTTATTTGGTTTGTTTTTGTTCATCATCATCATACCCAATCTCCCGCTTGGAAGTAGGGTCTGGGTAAGGTAAGGTGACGAACAATCCAAACCTGTACTCCCTTCTTAGGGAGGACTAGAGGAAAGCGGTCGAATTTTACCCCCCAAATATGTAGGAGCCCTACATAAAAGGATATGGGTGATGACAATTTCACAAAGGAACAGCTACTTAAAAAAAAAGAAAAAAAAATTATCAGTTATCTAAAATATGGATCTGACGTCTCCAACTATTCCTATCCCTAGCAGGTCCATGGAGAGGTGCAACTCACTTAGGTCACTCTTTATTTGCTCAACCCACGTATTCTTAGGTCTTTCTCGACTTCTCCCACTCTCCACAATGATGCTTTTCATCCTTCTAACGGGGTAGCTGACAGTCTTTCTTTACACATGTCCAAACCATCTTAACCTATATTCACGCATTTTAGCAGATAATGGGACAATGCCTAACTCCTCTCTAAACTCTTAGTTCTTGATTTTGTCCATTATGGTGTTACCGCACATCCACTTCAGCATTTTCATCTCTGCTACTTCCATCTTTTGTTCATGGATCTTCTTAACAGGCCAACACTCTGTCTCGTACAATAAAGCTACCTAATGGAAACTCTGTAGAACTTACCTTTTAGTCTAATCGGAAACTTCTTATCTATTACGATTTGTTTTTGTTGTGGTTTTTAAATGCCATCGAGTGGTTGGTGTTTTGTCACTCATAGGGGTTCCTCTTATAGTTAATTGCTTTTTTAATTTGGTCTTAATTTTATACACATGATACAGATTAAAGAGGGGAGAATAGAAACAAATCGTATCAGTGATGACGAAGCTGCATGCGAGGAGGAAGCACACATAGGTCACAATGAGAAAGAATAATAAAAGATTTAGTTTCAAACTATATTTTGTATTTTGTTGTATAATCAAGTTCTTACGAACATATATAGATAAATTTTGTATATTTTAGTTGTATAATAAAGTTCCTACGAACATATACAGATATACAATCTTGTTACATATATTTATCTTCTAAACTATCCCATAAAACTTAGCGGATTCATGAAAATTGATTAATATCGAAAAGAGAATCGCACATACCATAAGGATGTATCCTTTACATATTAAATCATTGTTCTCCCACTTGTTGCGCTTCCTTGCCTCCTCCAAAGTTTCATTCTCCTTCTCTTCCGGTTTCAGAGTGCTTATGCCACATTGAGGGAAGTCAAGAGGATGAGCATTTTCTTTTGTCATCTTCTGAATTGCACACCTAAAAACTTGTCTAATTTCATGAAGTTTGAAGTGAGTTCTTTAACACTTGTCATGATCACAGAAAATATCACAATAGATAAATACAAATAATAATATAGAAAAATAAATTACAAATACAAGATAATGTTTGTAGTGTCTCTTGTGCATGACAATGGACTCCTTTCTTAAATGAATCATGAATTGAACAATACCGTAGAGAAGATATGTTTGCAACGGTAACGTCACTTAAAATCTTGATATAGATTGAAGGCGACTACAAGCTTTCCTATTGTGATATTTCCCCCACAAATGTACTTGGGTTATGAGAATGGAAATTCACAATAAGATACAATCAATCACTTCAACTAATTAGTACAAATCAATTAAACTAAATGATTATGTGTTTATGTAGAGAATAAAATCAGAAAACAATAAAAGAGTTTATAACTCTCTTTTATGTTTCAAGAGAATGAGAGAAAGATGATTCAATAATAATGTTCTAGTATGATCAAAAGTGTAAATGATTTCATGCACCAACTCTTATTTATAGAGTAGAGTAGCAATGATTCATCCAAATCCATTTACTAATTATATCAAATAAAACATTAGTTCGTAACAACACAACACTCCATGATACGGAGTTTTGATCGACGAACAGATGCACTATTCTGAAGTGCTCGAACGAGCACTATAGGTGCTCGAACGAGCATGAGCCAAAATCACTTTCAAAAACTTTTGGACGCGAAATTTCCTAAGTTCTCGAACAAGCAAATCACTAAAACATCAAACATAAGGTTTTAGAACAAACTGCTGGACCAAAGAAGGCATGCTCGAACGAGCACTTGGGTCGAGCAGCTTCATTTTGCTTGTATTGTTACGTTTTTTTCTTAGTCTATGTCGTAGTCTATGCCATATGTCTTTGAATACAGTCCTACATGCTCTAAATCTAAACAGCCCAGGTCTACCTTGATAATGTATACAAGTTAGATGGGTGGTCAAGGTCTATTGTTAATGACAAGGATCCCATCTTCCTTGGTAATTTATGGAATGCATTTTTAAAAAATTCAGGGTACTAACGTACTACTCTCATCAGCATATCACCCAAGAGACATTTGGCAAACTAAAGGGATAAACAAATGTCTTAAAACATACTTAAGATGCATAATTTTAGATTCTCCTAATAGCGGGAACAAGTTGCTCCCTCTTGGTGAATGGTGGTATAACACTAACTCTAACTCTAGCTCCTCACCCCACTAAACACTCTCTGAACAAAGTATTTAATAATCAGCCACCACCATTACAAAGCCAGAGTCGCAGTCGGATGTCGGTTTTGGGTCAAAGTCGAATTCGAGGCGAATTATCGAATTTAATCTGAGATCCACTTCCAATCTGACTCCAATTCAGAGTGAGATTATATTATCGGACTCTGTGACAAATCTTTCTTCCTTGGATTGGAATCGGATTTTTTTTTCTTCGTGCCTAGTCGGATTAGGATGGTATTCGAATCTAACTGTCATCCCTAGAAATAGCCCTTTACAAATGGAGTATAGTTCATAAAAAGTTAGTAAAAGGCGGTAAAAAGTATATTTTATGAAAATCGAAAAAAATGTGTTAATAAGATGAAAAGTTAAATGAAATGCATGGATGAAAATCGAAAAAAAATTCTAAGTCATAAAAAATAAATAAAAAGGAATAAAGTCAATGTGAGGGGCTACAACACAAAAAAATCGAATGTCTCTTCTTACAAAAGTTAACTTAAAATATAATTGGAATAAAAAAAAAGTTGACTACTACAAAATCTTACTGTTGGCATACTTTACCAAGTCGCAAAAGACTATAAAATTAAAGTGATAATGGTTGACGTTGTGTCGATTAGAGTATTCTCCTTAGCGTAAGATTTAGCCTTAAATATGCCATTTTCATGAACCAGAATTGGTGTATCTCTATTCTTTAATGACATAATATACTTTGAAATTTCAAAAATTTCCCAGATTTTGTGGTTCTCCTACCCCAATTTGACAACTTGATACGAAAAATATATATAAATACATACTCATTTCTAGTAAGGGAAGGTGCAGATTGCAGTGATCTTGGAACATATTCAAATATATTATAGCTTCTCTAATTCTGGGATATCTCTGTTAGTTTCCACTTTCTTGCCCTTTTTCCTCGTTACTTTCATTTTTCATTATACAAATTTTTAATTTGCAGTGCTGAATATATATATTTTTTTTTTGGGTCACTTTTGGTGGATGATGAAGTTAATTTTTTATTAATGTCCATTTAACATTAACAGAATTTTGATTAAATGACCCAACCTATAGCCTAGTAGGTCCGAGACTAGATTGAGCCCCTAAATGTAATATGATTTTCGGTAGTCAGAATGAAATCATTTAAATTTGGACTAGTAATTTGGAGTTTCCATGATGATATATTGTGATTATTGATTAGAATCCTTTGCTTTATTAAATTTATTATTTATGTTTAAAAATCAATAGTTTAGAAGTCAATTTGTATGTTAATACATGCAGACTTAATATACATAATCAAGAACAGAAACCAGTATGGTGAAGGGTCCCACCATAGTATTCGGTATGTTATAGAAAGCTCAACTTGAAAAGATTCTTTCTTCAAGCTTTAATGTGATCTCTTGCGAGAATTGTTTAAGAACTTAGCTTTTCTAATCCAACTGTATAAATGATAAAATTGTTGGAAATACTTCCAATGTAGAGAAGATCTCACATCGTAGGTAATAAGTTGTGAATTTGCATATGATGTTTGGTAGGTAATTTTTCTATTATCATATTGTTTTGGGAAAAAGGTGAACCTCATTTAGTGTGTATGCAAGTCAATGCTCAATACTCGTCGGTTTGTAGGTCCGAGTCCATAGGTACCCTGTAGATTTGTCCACATGAGTGAACCCACGGGGTAATTATACGACAAATTGTCGTATCATAACAAAAATCTCGAGTATTTAATTGTTGTAGTTGGGTAACACTTACAATTTCATCACTGAAATAACGTTAAAGGACTCCCATCTTGGTAGAGTTATGGAAATTAAATACCAATTTTACCATTGTTAGCGATACTAAAAAAGTTGCATTTAATTAATCCTTAGTAGCATACAATCATAGGCAGTCATAGGGGTTGCTGGGGTTTGTCGGGAACGGCCACCACCCCCAACTTTTAAAATTTTTAGTTTATGATATTAACTAATAAGAAATTTTTATGAATTCTTAACTTCCAACTTCGTCACTGATACATCTTCAAATTCACACATGTTGAAAATATCGTGTAAAAGTTCGGCCAAATTTCGCATTAATAGCAAAATTACTCGTATGGGCTGTGAAATTTTTACATCACTGTTACAGCAATTATGACCAAAAACGTGGATAAATTTTTTAGGAAATTGATATTGATGATTCAGACCCCAAAAATATGTGGATAATTACAATGAGCCTTCTATTTATAGTGACCAAGTACTTAATAAGTTACATAAAAAAAAAAAAAACCCAAGAGCAATTAATGTTATAACAGCTGCAAGCATACTAATCGACCAAAAATAGAATCCAAGTGAACATTGGTTCCTTTCTGGTTGTTTGTAAACATTCTTTTTGTCAGATAATGCAAATCTCTGTGAACCAAAATCTTTAGTCGACTAATAATATTTGGTTTTCGTTGGCTCTGAAGGAAAATTTCAGGTTTAGCTTAGTCGAATGATGCTAATTCTTAAGGTCCCAGATCACCAGGTTGCCGGACACCACGCACTTAATGGGAAGCTTGGCCCTCTCGTTGATGAATTTGGGCATTTCTACAAGCCTCTTCAGAAGAACGGACGAGGCTCAACAGAGCTTGAATTCTACAACACATTCTTATCCGATGAGACAATTCCGAATCATATACGAAAATTGTTCCCCAAATTTTATGGCACCCAGCTTGTACGGGCTTCTGATGGATCTGGACCTTGTTCTCACCTTGTTTTAGAAGATGTAACCGCATGTTATACAAATCCGTCCATCATTGATGTGAAGATAGGCTCCCGAACCTGGTACACCCAAGCAACCCAGGAGTACATTGAAAAATGCCTTAAGAGAGACCGGGAAACCTCTAGCCTTGCTTTGGGTTTTAGGATATCGGGGCTAATGTTCTACAAGGGCCAACAATCTGGTTATTGGAAACCTGATAGAAAGTTGACTACTACATATACATCAGACGATATCAGTTTGGTTTTAAGGAAGTTTGTTTCATGGAATCAATCTGATGATCTTGAAGAAAACCCTGATTGTAGATTTTGTTCCCAAGTATTTGGTGGTCCTTCGGGCATTTTGGCACAATTGCAGGATCTGAAGTCATGGTTTGAGGATCAAACAAAGTACCATTTCCATTCGACATCAATTTTGATGGTGTACGATAAGGAATCAGTGGAGAAAAGCAGAGTCTCAGGTCCTTCAGTTAAGCTTGTGGATTTTGCTCATGTTGTTGAAGGAAACGGCATAATTGATCATAACTTCTTGGGTGGACTTTGCTCACTAATCAAGTTCATATCTGACATTTTAGCACTTCAAAATGGATGCACCAACAAAGATTCTTTGCAGAATGGAGGGTAGGATTTACATAATAAATTCGCCTTTACTTATGTAACATGCTATAAACATCACAAAGTTTTGTTTTGATTGGTACTTCTATGCGTTCATCTTTCATACCTTTTTCTCATCAAATGACCTTCTTATTTCATTCATCATGTATTGATTCCAAAAACTATGTAGTTTCTTCAAAATGACAAATATCTTGTTTAAAACACTGTTGGATCTCACTCTAATTCAATCTCAATTGCTAATCAAATTTAGAAAATTGTTGTGCGAGACGGTATTTTCGAGAGACGTATTAGATTTATGGGATAAATAGCCCAATTCATATAAATTAAAGAAAAAAAAATGCAGACTTCTTATTTTGAGGTTGTCTCTTTAAAAGACGTTCTTTCACAAGAGTAGCTGGTCAAATTTATTGGAGTATTTTCATGAACAGATGTTATAATTTAGATAGTTGGGCTCTCTCTTTTTAACTTTATAAAGGATTTATTCTCACTATTTATCCACAAGAAAGATTTAAATTTCTCTCTAAGGAATTTCTTTCTCCACCAAATAAAAACAAGATGAAATTAAAGAGATATTTAATGTTCTGCCATTGGAATATATTTGTCCAACTTTTTTTCCTTTCCGCACATCTAAGAATGCATGTGTCACTAACGAAATGATTTGATGCTTTCAAGTTTCAACAATGACGACAGTAAGGACATGTTTTGATGGGCTCAAATTAAGGAAATCTTAGTAAATAACGGTGATTTGTGAAGTTAACAAATTACTCTTACGTGGTATAATTTAATAAGGTGAGAGTTTTGTAAATTTCTTTTATCTTTTTCGATTTTGTTTATTTTGTATTATTTTTTTTATTTTTTTGTGGTTATTTATAAATCACGGTGATTGATTATGAATTATTAGGCTCAAATTAGTGGAACTAATTAAAATTAAATTGAATTGAAATGAATTGTGTAGAACTAAGAATTGAAATGAATTGAGTTGAATTGAAATATTAAAAATTGTATTGAATTGCATTGTACTCAATTTAAATGAAGTGAACTATTTAAGTGACATGTTGTAGAAATATAGAAAAAAATAAGTTGTTGGGTGTTAGACTGTTTATATTGAAGGAGTGGGTTAAAAATAAAAAATAATAAAAGAAAAAGGTATTCACATTAGCTTATAATTTTTGTTAAAAGTCACTATTTTAGTTGATATAGAATCTATTTATCAAATTTCTTTTACTGCTTGAATGGTTCAAATCTAACCCATTGATGTAGGATCACCTATATCTAATTCTCATGAGCTAGCTAAGATCAATACAATGATACATCAAACGGAAGACGCTCAAATTCAAAATCAAAATGTCAAGTCCTTTAATTTCGTAGTTATGAACTAAGTCTTCATTAATTTGAGCCTTTTATTTCATTTCAAATATTTGA
This sequence comes from Amaranthus tricolor, assembly GCF_026212465.1. Lineage (NCBI taxonomy): Eukaryota > Viridiplantae > Streptophyta > Magnoliopsida > Caryophyllales > Amaranthaceae > Amaranthus > Amaranthus tricolor. Next base: position 18,114,078 of record NC_080061.1, read on the forward strand.
GTCCTTTAGAAATGATTAAGCTAGGTTTAGGATCGAGCTTAATCATGTCTCATGTTTAGTTAGTTGAGTTGTAATTTTCTTTTAAGTCTAGTATTTTTTTTTGGCTCAAATGGGTCTGAAATTTACAAAGCATATGAAGCAAGAATCGAAGCAAACATTCAGCCATAAAATCAGCAAAATAGCTGAAAATCATCAAGGATATATGAAGATTATTGAAGGACATTTGCAAATCAAGTCAAATCAAGCCAATCACTTTGTTTCCAAATATCCTCTAGATTTGAAAATATAGCTATTGAAAACTTGCTTTTATCCTCTAGATTTCAAAATATAGCTGTTGGGAGCTTGCTTTTGTGTAATATTCAGATTTTTTTCTTGCAAGTTGTAATTTTTGGTAGCTGAATTCTTTAGTATAAATAGGCTGCTTGCTCTCTTGTAATTTACTCACTTCCATTACATTTTAATACAAACAACCTTTGAGCATTTCTTGTTCCTTCTTTGCAATTTAATTTTAACTTGGATTAGTTGAAAGTAAGTTGAAGTTCCTTTGGTTTTCATTCTTTTGGCTAAAGATTGAATGTGTTCTTAGGAGCCCATAGCTTTAATTTCGTGGTGAATTCTGTGTCGAAATTAAACCTTTGGTTCAGCCATTTTAAAGTTGTTCTGTCAACATATATTTTCTTAACTTTCCTTGTTTCAAAACCACAAAAATCACAAAACAATTCCATTACAATAGGAACTTTTAAGCCTTATTTATTGAGTTTGAAATTTCAAGATACAAACGTGTGTTTATATTTTGGTTCTTGTTTAATACATAGCCAACCTATATCATCTTGGTATCTGAGCCACGGCTAAGCTCCGAGCCTTAATTTTCATTCAGAAAACGCCATGTCTTAAAGTGGTGAAGATGAACCAAGAGATTTAAGCAAAATTATTGAAGAACAAAACGTGACAATCAAGTATCTTCAAGCCCAACTCAAAGAATTCCTACACCTAAAACGCACTATGAGGGAGGGAGGGGATGATGAGTCCGAAAGTTCTAAAACTAATAGACAAACAAGCAATGGAGATGATCTTAAAGTTGACATTCCAGAATTTGAAGGAAGATTAGACGGAGATGAGTTTCTTGAATGGTTAAGGACCGTAGAAAGAGTTTTTGATTACAAGAATACGGATGAGGATCGAAAGGTAAAAATTGTTGCTTTAAAGTTAAGAAAATATGCTTCTACTTGGTGGGCTAGTAAGTGTGCCAAATGAGAAAGAGAAGGAAAGGATAAATTTTGGTCATGGGATAAAATGAAAAAGCAAATGAAGGAAAATTTTCTTCCTTCATACTATATGCAAGAGAACTTTACCAAACTCAGCACCTTCAACAAGATGGCAAAAGTGTAGAAGAGTATGGTCGAGAGTTCGAGACAATGATAATGAGGTGCGACCTTAAGAAGGATGATCATCAAACTTCGGTAAGATTTTTAAATGGTTTAGATTCAAAAATTAGAAATATAGTTGAATTACAACCTTATACTTGCCTTGATGATTTAATTAACCTTGCACATAAAGTAGATAAGCAACAAAGGACTAAGATGAAGGAAACCTCACGTTTCACTTCATCAAGAACTAATAACTTGAATTCCTACCAAAAGAATACTTCCAACACCTATTCTAAACCCAATTTGCAAGAATCAAAACCTTTTCAAAATAATCATTCAAAACAGCCCCAAACCGTTTTTAATACACCCAAACCAAATGCCAATTCATCCAATCCTAGAAGATGTTTTAAGTGTCAAGGCTTAGGACATATTTTATCCGAATGCCCAAATCGTAAAATGGTGAACTTGGTTGAATTTGATGATTATCAAGAGGAAAACGAGGAGGATTTATGTGACAATGCTGAACTTGATGAGGAAATAATATATTCGGAGGAAGAAGAATTATTGGTTATGCGAAGAGCTCTTAGTGGGGTCAAAGCCAAAGATCAAAACCAACAATGGGAAGCAATATTCTTTACCAAGTGCACGGTTAAAGCTAAAATCTGCTCACTTATCATTGATGGAGGGAGTTGCACTAATGTCGCTTCAAAAACCATGGTGAAAAGCTCAATCTCACCACTAATCCACATCCCGAGCCATACATGATTCAATGGTTGAATCAAAACAAAGGTATTCCTGTAAACTCTCAAGTTTTTCTTTCATTTTCCATTGGTAATAGTTATAAGGAGAGTCTTTTATGTGATGTTATACCTATGGATGCATGTCATGTTTTATTAGGAAGACCTTGGCAATATGATAGAAAACTTATGTATGATGGCTTTAAAAATACACATACTTTTGTTTTAAATAAGGAAAAGATCACGTTAGCTCCATAGCACCTGCCCATAATTCTAAATTACAAGCAACTTTAACAAAATTTAATTCTTTGATTCCTTTACTTAAAAGTGAACAACATGAATTTGTGGAACGAAAAGAATTGTTATTGCTAAATGATGAAACCGAATCTGTTTTGCATGACCATCCTTTGCTTGTGCCTTTGCTTGATGAATTTGTGCATGTTTTTCCTATTGAGATACTTAATGGACTTCCACCAAAAAGGGACATACAACATAAGATTGATTTCATTTCCGGTTCCACATTACCTAACAAACCAGCATATAGAACTAATCCTAAAGAGACCGAAGAAATTAGGATATAAGTTGATGAATTGTTAGCTGAAGGTTTGATTAGAGAGTCCATAATTCCTTGTGCCGTCCCTACCTTACTTATGCCTAAGAAAAATGGAGAAATGAGGATGTGTATGGACAGTAGAACCATTAATAGAATCACCATCAAGTATAGATTTCCAATACCTAGACTTAGTGACGTATTAGATGATTCATATGGTTCGAAAGTTTTTTCTAAAATCAACCTTAGGAGTGGATATCACCAAGTTAGAATTCATGTAGGATGAATGGAAAACCGCATTTAAAACTAAACAAGGACTTTATGAATGGTTAGTCTTGCCCTTTGGGTTGTATAATGCACCTTCTACCTTTATGAGACTTATGAACCAGACTTTAAAGTCTTTCTTGGGTTAATTTGTTGTGGTTTATTTTGATGATATCTTGGTGTATAGTCAAAGTGGAAACGAGCATGTTGAACATTTGCATCAAGTATTTTGTGTATTGGCTAAAGAAAAATTGTATGGTAATTTGGAAAAGTGTCAATTCTTTTCGGAATCAGTAAAATGTCTTGGGTTTATTGTGTCAATTGAGGGGATAAAAGCGGATGAAAAGAAAGTGGAAGCTATTAGAGACTGGCCTATTCCTACCACCATTCACCAAGTTAGATCATTTCATGGTTTAGCTTCTTTTTATAGGAGGTTTGTCCCAAACTTTAGTTCAATCATGGCCCCTATCTCCGAACTCACAAAACATAAGACCATAGATGGAATTCCAAAGCACAAACAACCTTTGACACTATTAAGAACAAACTCACAATCGCACCTATTCTAGCTTTGCCTAATTTTGAGGATACCTCTGAAGTAGAATGTGACACATCTGGGGTAGGTATTGGAGGTGTTCTTACTCAAAACAACAAACCCCTTGCTTACTTTAGTGAAAAACTCAATGATGCGAAAAGGAAGTATTCTACTTATGATAAAGAGTTTTATGCTATTATTAGATGTTTAGAACATTGGAGACATTATTTGATTGCAAAAGAATTTTGTGTTGCATTCTGATCATGAAGCTCTAAAATTCATTCAAGGCCAACACAAACTTCAATCTAGACATGCTAAATGGGTTTTGTTCCTACAAACCCTTCACTTTACAATAAAACACAAAGCGGGTAAACTGAACACCGGAGCTGATGCTTTATCTAGGAGATACTTGCTTTTGAGTACTTTGAATATTAAGGTTGTTGGGATGGAATTGTTAAAAGAATGTTATATTGATGATGTTGATTTTGGAGAAATATTTGAAAATTTTCATAACAAACCTCAAGGACTTTTTTACATCTTTCAAGGATATCTCTTTCGAGGTAATCAATTATGTGTGCCTAGACATAGTATAAGGGAGACCTTAATTAAAGAATATCATGAGGGAGGACTTAGAGGACATTTTGGGGAAGAAAAGACCACAGCTTTAGTGAGTGAGACCTTTTATTGGCCCAAACTTGCTAAAGATGTCATTCGCAATGCCTAAAGGCCAAAGCCCACAAAACGTCTCAAGGTCTTTACCAACCTCTTCCTACACCACAAAACCCATGGGAAGATGTAAGCTTAGACTTCATAACCGGACTTCCTAGAACCTTTAACAATAAGGATTCCATTATGGTTGTTGTTGATAGGTTTTCTAAGATGGCCCGTTTCATTGCTTGTCATACTACACATGATGCCGTTAACATTGCTAATCTTTACTTTAAGAAAATAGTAAGACTACATGGGATAACAAGAAGTATGGTAAGTGATAGAGATTCAATGTTTCTTAGTCATTTTTGGCTTACCTAGTGGAAAAAGATGGGAATCAAGCTTAACTTTAGTATTTCTAGCCACCCCCAAACTGATGGTCAAACCGAAATAACCAATAGTACCTTAGGAACCTTGTTGCGTGCCCTCATTACTAAGAATCCTAAAGAATGGGAACAATTGCTACCACATGCTGAATTTGTTTATAATCGAGTTCCTAGCAAGACAACCGGGTTTTCTCCTTTCTTTGTAGTTTATGGCCTTAATCCATTAACCCCTATAGATCTTACGCCTTTTGTAACGCACAAATTTCCTCCCATCCTTCACGATTTTCGAGTTTTCCTACACCTTTGAAGTTTAATCATGATGCCGAGTCTAGAGCCAATGAGATTCAAAGGGTGCATAAGGAAGTTGTGGAAATGATTGAGAAAATGAATGAGAAGGTTAAGGAAATAGTGGATCAAAAGAGAATATAAGTGATTTTTGAAGAAGGTGACTTAGTATGGATTCACTTGAGAAAGGATAGGTTTCCCACACAAAGGAAATCAAAGTTAAGTGCTAGAATTGATGGACTATTCGAAATTTTGTAAAAAGTAAATGGCAATGCTTACAAATTAGAGCTACCTAGTAGCTATGGTGTGTCTTCTACTTTCAATGTTGCAGATTTGATTCCTTTTCATGAGGAGGACATGTTACCAAGCTTGAGGTCAAGCTTTTCTAAAGAAGGGAAGGATGATGTAGGATCACCTACATCTAATTCTCATGAGCTAGCTAAGATCAGTACAATAATACATCAAACGGAAGACGCTCAAATTCAAAGTCCAAATGTCAAGCCCTTTAATTTCGTAGTCATAAACTAAGTCTTCATTAATTTGAGTCTTTTATTTCATTTCAAATATTTGAGTCCTTTAGAAATGATTAAGCTAGGTTTAGGATCGAGCTTAATCATGTTTCATGTTTAGTTAGTTAAGTTGCAATTTATTTTAAGTCTAGTATTTATTTTTTTGGCTCAAATGGGTTCGAAATTTACAAAGCGTGTGAAGCAAGAATCGAAGCAAAACATTCAGCCATAAAATCAGCAAAATGGCTGAAAATCATCAAGGATATATGAAGATTATTGAAGGACATTTGCAAAGCAAGTCAAATCAAGCCAATCACATTATTTCCAAATATCCTCTAGATTTGAAAATATAGTTGTTGGAAACTTGCTTTTATCCTCTAGATTTCAAAATATAGCTGTTGGGAGCTTACTTTTGTGTAATATTCAGATATTTTTCTTAGAAGTTGAGGTTAGCTCAAGAGCTTGGGTGACCTTTCAAAACTGTATTCTGGAACAGTTTTAGGTCGATTAACAAAACTATAACGTATGTGCGGAAATAAACTTAAACAATAACACACAATATGTTAACGGGGTTTAGTTCTAAATAACCTACTCCCCGCCTATGGGTTCTCTTCCAACTTGTAGGATTTCAACGCCTTTTATTAATAGACTTTAAGAAAAACTAGAAGATCTCTCTATCTTCTCTCACCACGTTCTTCCCCTTGAAGAACGTCTTACAAGTCCCTTAATAAAAGTAAATTGCAATCTCACAATAGAGATTACAAGTTGAACACTTTAAAAAGTATTCTAAGTTAGGGGTATAAATCTATGGAAAATCTAACTCTTTTTTAACACTTAATCCTATTACAAATTGTAAGAGTTAGATGAATTAAGAATTACAGCTCTTTTGAATACTTAGAGAATACTAGATCTTATTTCCACAAGAGAGAAAATTGTAAGAAGGTGCAATCTTAATTCTTGAACGAAGCCTTGTATTTATATATGTCACGCCTCAACATATCCTTGAAGAACAAGAAAGCTTCATCCGTCAATTTCGTTGATCTGAATGATCTGTGCCAGTCTTCAAGATCTTGAACTTTAACTCAAACTGACGTTACACTGACAGCTCATAAAACTACGTCATTGTGTGTTAGTTATCAATAACCAATGCTGTGCTGCCACATTAGAACTCATACAAGATATTGAAAACTTAGCAAAAGTAGATAATAGAACGTGTAAATAATTATTCAAAATCAATTCCTATTTTGAGCATTAATTCAAATTGTCATTTCCCATTTTTAGTATCAATTTAAATTGTCATCTTATTTATAGGAAACTCTTTAATTAGCATATCTTAACAACTTATTTAATTTCAAATATAAACCGTGTACTCTTAATTACAAAACGTGTGAAGCTTATACTTTAACATTTAATCATCTAAATATCTTAAGCACACATTTTAAATTCAAATTTATAATATATCTAAACGCTTAAAATAAAACGTATAATGATACATTCAAAATATTCAAACATACTTTATTTCAATTCAAAATTAATTTCAATATATTTTGACCTATCAAAATATTCAAAGTTAATTTTAATAAACCTTGACCTATTAAAATTGTAACGGCCCGGTTTAAGTGACCTGATAATCCATATGAAAATACAAATTCCGGTTCACTCCTTGGGCTTTAGAGAAAAGTCTTCTCTACGATCGTCAACGTTCCGTCGATAAAGAAATATAACTAAATAGAAAACAGTACTAACGTGAAAGGAAATATGTCAGGCCTAAAGGCCTCTAGACAAGCTAATTGAAATAAGCAGAAGCGAAAAGAAAATACACTATCTCCTGTTACATAAGTACAGAGTTTCTTTCTACTCATAATCCAATACAAAAAGATAATAGCATAGTCTTGATGATTACGGGTTCTAAGTCGAGACCTCACTCCAGACCCTACCTGCAATCAACCTACTAGTCGTCGTATGACAACACACAGTAGGTTCCAAAGAAACAAACCAATACACGTCAGAGACTTCATACAAATATCAACCAGGTTGAACACAAGGAATATGTTTATCCTAGCATGCATAGGCTCTAATACATTCATTATTAGTTAATCTCAACTTGTAACGTTGCCCATCCTGTTCGAGTCGTTCAAGTATAAATCATTCATTATTAGATAATTCCAACTTGTAACGTTGCCCGTCCTGTTTGGGTCGTTCAAGTATAAATTCAAATCTTTTTGGAGGAATACACTTGGGAGAGCTAATCCCAAGGCAACCACCGACCTAAGACGTTGCCCGTCCTGTTTGAGTCGTCAAAGGCTAAAGTATGCATACCCCCATGGTGACCGTAATGATCCAAAACTGCCATGGGAACAATAATTATAATAATCCAAACCAATACGTTAATCCCTTTGGGTAACATAATACAACCAAACGTCAACCCCTTTGGGTGACAACCACATAAATTCTCAATTTCCAATTAATTTCTTTCAAATTATTTGAAGTGTCTAATCCTTATGTGATTTACAATGCCTCGATTAGAAATAAAACAACACTACTTACACAACCACATAAACAGTATGGTCTAAGCGTGTACCTTTAAGCGCTGCAAACAACAATATTCAAGCACGACCAAAATTTCGCCATCTTATGAATCGAGGTCCTAAATAACACACACACAAAACGATCACGTATTAGGAGGTGTTTACACATTTAATCCACTCCATATGCTAAAATATCACTAAGACGTGATAATTTTTAATTGTTTACATCCAATTCCCAAAGGTTCCAAATTTCACATTCTGACCAGAAACTTTGAGAGCCATTTCGGATAGGTTAGAAAATTCAAATGAAAAATCTGACTTCTCCATTGCGTTCAGAACGCGTCAATTACCTTGGGTACCAAATTTCATAATTTCTAACATCTAAATACTATTTTTAATTATTTTAAACGTTTAGCGAGTTTTTAACACATCGGTACATAAAACAACAACGGAACACGATTGACGTATCCGGATCGGCACCTTTACCGAGACAGAACTGCTGCTGCCCGGAGAATTATTATTATTATTATTATTATTATTATTATTATTATTATTATTATTATTATTATTATATGTACATTATTCAAATGATTAATCCTTTAAATCCCATGACCAAAATACATCTAACAAGATCACATTCACAAAATCCTTCAAGAACTTAAAATTTTATAAATTATGATAATTAAATTAAATACTTGATTCTCTTGACAAATTAAAATTTTGTAGAGAATCATAAAACCAAATCACCCTTTTAAATCAAAACGTATATGTATATATAAAATCCTTCAAACAAGTCAAATTTTGCTAAAAGATTTATAATCTGTTGAATAACTACACTACTTGGTTTATACCATTTAAATTTCATCTAACAAATTGAAATTTTGTTAGAGAAAATAGACCGTAAGAAATTTATTTAAATTTCAATATAACTTTAAATTCTTAATTCTTATAACAAATTTAAATTTTGTTAAAGAATATTGATCATGAAGTTCTTTTCTTAATCCTTTTAACAAATTATAGTTTATTAAAGGATTATTAGAGAAAATTTTTATATATAAAAGAAAAATATTCAATCCTCTTATAAGTCATAGGATATCATCATACATAAAACATAATTCTTTTATAAATCTTAGTATATAAAATCTATAATTAACAATTCAATTAAACTTACCCTTTGATCAAAAGATTGGATTGGACAACAAGAATTTTTTTTTTTCCTTTTGATTGTGCCGAATTCAAGGAGCAAACAGGGAGAAAATTTCTAAATTTCTTTTTTGTTTACTTGAAGTTTTGAAATGGTGAGGAAAATCAAAGGAGTTTAAGGATTAATAGGTACTTAAGATAATAGTCATAATTGTGCCATAATACACAATTATGAGAGGAGTTACAAGACTCCTCCCATGCCTCCACCAACCGGCCACCCCTTCAATTTCCCCCTAATTATTATTATTTTTTTAAAATTAATTAATTAATTAAGTAATTACTATGATATTGTTAAAACAGAAAAGAAACGTCACGCGATGACATCGTACGTGATAAAACTCGTTGCCGTTAAAATTTAATTTACTTTATTCTTATAATTATATATGTAAAATAGTATAATTTAATAACCTTATTTATTTTTTTATCTTATTATATTTTCTTTTAAAATCCGATAAATTACGGGGTGCTACAAAAATATTTTAAAAGATAATTACGGAAACAACCTTATCTTAAACATAATTATCTTAAAACCATTTAAACTTATTTCAAAACTTATAAATTAAACCTTAAGATAAACTTAATTCATTTAAACGTATTTCAATATTCAGGACTTAAAATATATATATCAATTATTCACTTTATATTTAATATGATTATGGATCAACTTAAACAACTAAATATAATTACTTAATTTATTTTTTTAATTAATATGTGTTTTGAATTATCATCATTTAAGAGAGTTGAGTCTTCACTGCTTGCTCTCTTGTAATTCACTCACTTCCATTACATTTTAATACAAACAACCTTTGAGCATTTCTTGTTCCTTCTTTGCAATTTAATTTTAACTTGGATTAGTTGAAAGTAAGTTGAAGTTCCTTTGCTTTTCATTCTTTTGGCTAAATATTGAATGTGTTCTTAGGAGCCCATAGCTTTGATTTCGTGGTGAATTCTATATCGAAACTAAACCTTTGGTTCAACCATTTTAAAGTTGTTCTGTCCACATATCCTTTCTTAACTTTCCTTGTTTCAAAACCACAAAAATCACAAAACAATTCCATTACAATAGAAACTTTTCAGCCTTATTTATTGAATTCGAAAATTTAAAATACAAACGTGTGTTTATAGTTTGGTTCTTGTTTAATACATAGCCAACCTATATCACCCATGAAAACCCACGAAAACCCATTGAAATCTCACCTTGCTAACCCATTTCAATCTCATCTTTAAACCCACGAATTAGGGCTTATTTTTAAAATTTTGTTCTTGTTTTTCTTCATCTTGTTCATCTTATTCATCTTCATCCTGTTTAATCATATAATTTTGTTTTTGTTTTTCCATTGTAGGTTACAATGTAGAGCACAACATTATCATTTAAATACCAAGGTAAATTCTATTCATATATTAATACGTTTTGTTTTTCCATGATGTTTTACATTTTTCTTAGTTTATATTATTAGTTTGTTAATTAGGGTTAATTAGGGTTGTAATATTATTAGGGTTGTATTATTATTAGGGTTAACTAGGGTTGAATGAATGTTGTTATTAGAATATACATAGGCTTGAAAGAATGTTGTTTATTCCAAGTTTGTTTGTGTTTTTGGATTAAATGATTGTTTTTATGTTTAAGTATGAATTTTAAATTTTAAGGCATATTGTTTTTTGAATCTCACTTATTTGAGTTTTAAAGATATATTTGTGCTTTTATGGATTATTTTTTTGTGATTTGTTATATGGGTTGTTTAATGTTTACAACTTGAAATAAGTTTATAACTTGGAATGTTGGTAATTGACTAATTGATGGATATAAAATGTTAGAAAAATTATAGTATTTTGTAATTCTATGTTTGTGTTTTGTGGATAAATTTGAGTGTTGTTTCATGTGAGGTGCTTTTATGGATTAATTTTTTTTTTTTGATTTGTTATATGGGTTGTGTAAAGTTTATAACTTGAAATGTTGGTAATTTTGACAAGTTGATGGGTATATGATGATAGAAGAAATATAGTATTGTGTAATTCTAAGTTTGCTTTTATGTATAAGTATGGATTTAAAAGTCTAAGTTTATAACTTGGAATGTTGTGTATAACTTGAAATGTTGTATATAAGTTTTTTTTTAATTTTGTGTTTATGTATGAAAAAGTATATACAAGTATGAATTTTAAATTATAAGACATATTGTTATGAAGAAGTATAAGTATGAATTTTAAAGTATTGAAATTGTGTTGTATTTGATTGCAAATTGTAGTAGGTTGTACGATTGTAAGTATAAGTTTATAACTTTCTAAGTATAAATTTATAGCTCGGAATGTTGTGTATAAGTTTTGTAAGTATAAGTTTATAACTTGGAATGTTGTGTATAAGTTTGTTTTTGTGTATAAGTATGAAGAAGTATAAGTATGAGTTTGGTTTGCAAAAGTATAAGTTTACAACTTTTTAAGTATTTGTTGTCATCGCTCTATAATGGTCATCGAAAATGATAATTAGTTAAATCAAATAAATAAATAAATTTATTAATTAATTAAGTTAAATATCCCAATATTGCAAAATTGTTGTTTTGTGCAAAAGTTGCGGATCGCGAAAAGACTCGCGGGTCGCAAAATTTCAAGATAAAGTTTCTGTTTTGGAAATTGCTCAAGTTGTGGCTCGCGACTTTTGCACTGGTTTCTTCAATGTTCATTTTATTCAATTTTGCACAAAACAAAAAAAATATGCACAAAACAAAAGAACCGCAACATATAGTCCCTTTTTTAAAAAACAAAAGGGGTCAAAACCGCAGCATATAATAAGGATAAAACCGCAACACATAAGCTTTTTTTCACTAGTGTTAGTTATAAGATGCAGTGGATATATAGGGATAGAATGATGTTGTCCATTTGCATGATGCAACAATTAAGCATAGAGTAAAGATTGGTCCCCTTCGAACAGTCCTCAATTTCAACTCCAATTTGTAAAAGTTCGAATACCATTTGCATTTGAGCTCTGACCACTATTAGAAGAATCACAACCATTCATTTTCGTAGAGAAATAGAGAGATGGAGAGAGAGAGAGATTGAAAGAAAGACAAAAAGAGAGTAGATGAAATAAAGAGGAAGTAGAGTGAAAGAGGTTATTAGACATCTCTACATATTTTTATAAGCTTTAACAAATTTTTTTTAATATCCTTCTTTTAATTAAAAGGGAAACCGATTATTATGGGTACCACTTACCTGAAATCCCTTTTTTTGCAAATAGGACATAAAGGTTGGCCCTTTATAGAATAAATTAATTATATTTAATCTGCAGACGGACTAAAGATTAGCCTTTAAAAGCAAATTTTACAAAAATAAAATTGTAAAAATAATAAAGTATAATAAAGTATCTTTTATTTTCAAAGCAAACACAATATTAAATTATATTAAAAACCCATTAGATTACAAAAAGTTATAGTATGAAAGAATTCAGTGTTATTTTATGTAATTTAATTTAATATTGTTTTGCTGAAATATAAGGTTATTAATTATACTTTATTATTTTATTATTTATTTTTTTATTAGAAGATTAAAATAATTATATACAAAAAATTAATTATTCTTAATTTTCATATTAGATTCTTTGAAAAAAAAATTAATGATAAGAAATAAAATTTTAAATTCTGTAAATATCATTAGGCGGTAAAAAATTAACGACTCTTACCACTAATAATTTGATTTCGTTATTTACACTGATAATTAAATGATTAAAATAATTACATGATAATTAATAATAACACAATGTCTCATTAATTTCATACTAACTAAATATTTTATCTCACTAACTGATAATAAAAAAATTCATTTGGCGGTAAAAAGGGCTAAAGAATGATTTAACAATAAATATAATTGATAAAAATATTGAAAAGTTCCAAGTGTCATTTACTAAAGAGTCATGACAATTGAAAAAAATCCATTCAATAGGAAATGATTACATGATATATAATTAATTTTTATTCAATAATAGTAGGATAATAAATAGTAAATGAATAAATTGAAACATATAACAATAATTTCAAAAAAATTGATTTAGAATTATAAATAAGATCCAATGATACACAATCAACATATTATAGAAATCGCGGATTACTGGCACGACTCATACCACTATTAATTTGATTTCATTATTTACATTGATAATTAAATAATTAAAAAATTATGATAATTAATTAATAACACAATCATACATAATATTAATTTTGTTGTATAATAGAAAAAAAAGATTGAATGAGTAAATGTCATTTGTCTTTATTCTATTGGCCGGTATTATTAGAATTTCAGTGATTAGCATTTACACACTAGCCATATTTACAATTAATAAACAACAATTTAGGAAAACGATTGATCATATAAATCATTCAAAATACATTAAAATCAATGATTAACATTTACACGCTTACCATATTTACAATTAATATACAACAATTTAAATTTAAATTTTAGGTTACCATGAATACAATTTAAATTTTAGCAAAAAAAAGTGAAGTATATAGACCAGGTGACAATTATAGAAACAAATAAATTGAAGCAAAAAATGAGCCAATTGGAATATTTGTGAAGGCAATGAGCCAACTGTAATTATACAGTGGTAAAATATTAACGTAAACAATTTAGGTAATTGATTGTTAAAATCAGTCAAAATACATTGCTAGGCTACAACAATAACAATTTTAAATCAGTAAAAAATCATCCAATTGGAATATATGTAAAGTAATCAATTTTTATATAACATAATTATCCCTTAACAAAAATAAAAATTTGGTTTCACTTTAATGATAGGAATTACAGTATTAATAGACCATTTGATCATTCCAATTATTTGCTCATATCATTTCTCTTTTCTCAAACATAACTGTTGATGAATAATATTTTCAAGAATAATCATGAGCTTAAATTACATTCAAGAAATTCAGAGCGATGGAAAATTAATACAAAGGTGATACATATGTGGGAGTATAAAGAGAGAGATGTGACCACATCAATTCACTTAATCCTGGTGGACGAAAAAGGAATATCTATAATGGCTTGGACGGGAAAATTTACAATGCCAACTCATTCCAATTCCTGTGTGTTAGGAAAACCTTATTTTCTATTCAAAATTTGGTGTTAATCCTGCAGTGGGTGAGTATAGATCAACCAAACATGAATGGAAGATGTTCTTCTATAATACATCTATAATCGAAGAAATTCCAAACTTGAAAATTAGCAAATCCATTTTTTTTAACTTTGTTTCCTTCTCTGACATTCTCGATAATGTTCAGAATGACAAGTTTCTTTGCCTTTTTCTATTCATTAACAGAAAAATTTTAATTTTGGCAAAGTAATTACTTTTATATCAGATGTGATTGGTGATGATTATAATGAAAATTCCCTCTAAAAGACTTTGGGATCACTTTGCTGAAAGGGCTTATGAACACATCAAGCATAGAGAAATTGTGAATGAAAGAGTTATTATGATATTGCAGTATGCCAAAATGAAGAATTGGACAGGTATGCAATAACAATTCCTTAACACATATTTCATAAATTCATAATACGTAAATTGGTAATTAATAAAATAACAATATCTTTGCTATTCTTATTTTATGGGATCCACAAGCTAGAGCTGAAATCGGATTAAGTGCTAGAGATGTGAGGGCAAGTCAGTTAAAAGTCTGAATGTTTATAATGAATAATTATTATCAAAGAATCATTTATTTTGTTGATATTAATATACTTATTTGTTATTATTTATATTGATGTTACAGTCAAAATTTCCAACTTCTTTTCCAATTGAGCTCGAATCCCTATTCGATCGGCGTTACTTATTCCGCTACAAAGTAACTAACAACTTCAACATTGAGAAAGGAAGCCGAACATACACTGTTAAAAGGCTAACAAAGGATCCTAGCATTATTGATCAATTTCTTGAGAAGAATGAGGTAATAAATTTATATGAATGTGCGTTTAATATTAAAAAAAATTTTAACTAACAAATTTTTTCAACAAATTAGGTTTCTCAAAATGAGGGAAATAAAATTTCTGAGACAAATTCGATTCAAGATGAAAACTCTAACAAGACACCATTCAAAAGGATATATCAAGAGGTCAAATCATGGATGTAGATATGTCATGTACAAAGCTCCCAAAGATTGAGAAATAGTCATCAAATTAGAACACTTTAAATATATTTTATTCAATAAAGTCTTAGGGTTGTTTGCTTTTGATTATCTGAATACTTATTATGTGTTTCCGGAATATTCAATTTAAACTTTTGGCATATTCTTTTAAAATAGATTAGTATGTTATCCATGGATTAAACTACTTATACTCTTTTTCTTATTAGTATTTCTTGTTTTTGCCTTTACCTTTTTACATACTATTTTTTATTCGTTTCTACCTGGTTATTTTTTTTATTTGTATGTATTTTATTTATTTATATGTTTTTGACTACCGAGATTTTTTTGAGAATTTATCTGTGGAACTTTCTCCAGTCGAAGAACTCTTTAGTCGCACTCTCCTTTATGGGCATGAGTTGCCGCTAGGTATGTCAACGGGTCGGATCTGGATCAGATCCACGTGGACCCAAATCAATATCCATTATCAATAGCAAGAACCAGATCTAGACCCGAATCCGCGGGTTTACTTTTTCAAGATCCATATCCGAATCCGTGGATACTGCAATCCAGTATCGGATTCAGGTCCAAAACGGGTCTGACTTATTTTTTGCGTTTTTTTATTTTTTATTTTATTTTTGGATTGTGTTGAGATTGCCATAAAGCTATATTCATTGAATCATGATAATAATATATATAATTTCACAATCGATCACCCAAAAAACATTATACAACTTAAAATTGTCTTGAAATACCTAGTGAACACTGAATTGCGGATTTTGGGGTCTTGACTCTTGTGGATTAGGGTTTGGCCGTTTGGGAAGAGAGTAAGAGTAAGGGATTGTATCACATTACAGAATATAAGGGATTAAGGTAAAAAAATAAAGATTGTATCACATTACAAAATATAAGGGAGTAAGGGATTCAGACTTTCAGCGGAAGGGTGTTGTCATGTTGCAAAATCAGTTGAGCTTTTAAAAATCCCGAATCCCAATCTAAGCCCAGCATATTTAATGCATATAAAATAAAAAATAGGTCCTACAAATCCACAAGTCCGGGTTTGGGTATTTTTTTAAGATCCGCATCTAAACACGTGAAATTTAAAAGGATTCAAATTTGACCCCGATCCGTTGGGTCCAATTTAGGGCCCAAATCCTTGAAAACGAAAATAGATCTACGAATCTTGATCTGGTCCAATACAGATTGCCATCCCTTGTCGCCGCCTTCCTTCCCTCCCCCGACCCTGATCATAGTTCTTATGAGCGCGGGATACACTAGGCATGATGATGATGATGGATGTTTCTAAGCCTTTGCCTAAAACTGTCCTAGTAGAAGGTGAGGAGGGCCACGTTATTCATCAAGATTATTTAGTGGGTGCCTCACTTTTGTTAGAAATGCCATGTTATAGGGCATATAACCCAAGAATAGACATGTTGTGAAGGCTGTCAAGAAGAACACTATTGTTTTGCCTTCTATGCCTATGCAGGATAATGTTGCACAAAAATAATGGCTACTGGAGTGGCTGGTGGGAGACCTCAGGGTGAGACTGTCAATGTATAGGAGAAGGAATCGGTCCAAGTGAATAGAAAAAAGAAGTCTAAGGATAAAAAGGTATGGAGTGAAGCTGCTAGTAGCTGTGATAGTCAACCTAGTCTCTTGGTAGGTTGGTTATCGGTTTCGCTTCTCTCCTTCGTTGGTTTTCACTTCTAGTTCGAGATGGTTTGATGAATAATTTGTCAAGAGTTATAGTTTCTTTGAAGGGTTGCCTTTTTGGCTTGGTTTGTTTAGCTGGATAGCTTGTCCTTCTTATCATTGTCTTTTGGTCTTTGGTAGTTAAGTAGTTAGTTTTGTTTGTTTCTGGGTCTTTCCTATTGGCTTGTTTTGGCTGGTTGTTTTGTTGTCATCTCCCTCATGTGTTTAGGGGGTGTTTTTTTCTTTTTTGTAGCTTAGGTTGTAAAAAGGTTTTTTGGAGTTAATATATTTCATTTAAATTGCCAAAAAAACATATTACATCTAATTTATGAGTCATTTAATTTTAAAATGAGATTGATATTTTGATGTCAAGTATGAATAGTACGTGTATTTATCTCAAAACAAAATACTATTTTGAATTTTTGTATGATAAAATTCAGGTGAAAGAAACAAACATTTCATTAATAGTATCAATTAAAACAAAAATTACACGTGCTATTTTTGACTTGATTAGGTAACTACGACATAAATTATTTTAATATACTTTTTTAGATAAGTGAATGTTAAATTGATTCAATTTTCATCAAAATAAATTTTGTGGAAGGTTTAAATGCATATTTTATGTGTTTGGTTAATAACTATTTGTAATTATTTTTCATTTAATATTTTGCTATAATAAAACCAACTCATTTGTAAATTGTGCACTTAAATAAAAATTTGTGATTGTAAAATAAAGTTTTTTTTTTTTTTTTTTTTTTTTTTTTTTTTTGCATGGATTAGACATATAATTCATATTGTTAAAAACTTCTAACATAAGCATTCTATAAGAGAGGATTTAGACATTACTACACTGCTTAAATATATTGGTTTGGTAATACAACCTGTTCATAAATGACTGCAATAATTTTTATTATGTCTTTTACAATTTGATACATTAAATGTTAGGATAGTTTTCAACATTTCAATTGAATTTATATAAATTAAAAGACCAATATATGCATGCACTCCACGAGTACATACACTAGTTAGGTATATAATGGCAAATACATCTCAATATCCAACATCTAGAATTCAGCTCAACCAAAAGTTTAAGTTGATGCTTAGGCCCCTAAAATATGTTATATACCCAAACACGCCTCTTCACACAAGGGCTCTTTTGGTAAGAAGTGCGAATACAACTGATGCTTTTAATATTCCACTTTAAATGATAGATGATTGAGATTCAAAGTTGTGACATCTTGTCACGCTGGCTTCTGATGTCATATAAGATACAGAAGAATTACCTACTTCCTCTGTTCTAAAATATTCGCTACATTACCATTTTTGACACTATTTCCCGTTCGAGATAATTTTATATACTGCAGCTAATGTGTAAGAAATAATATAGTCAAGTAGGATCTTGTTTGAATCATCTAATCGCATACTTTTATAATATTAACATTTTATAATGTTTAGACGCGTATAGTTTAATATATAAATGATCAACATAACACATTGAATTGCGAATAAAGTCAAATGTAGCAAGTATAGTGAAACATAAAAAGTACATAAAAAATAAATGCAAATGGCATTAATAATATATTTAAAATAATAATAATAATAATAATAATAATAATAATAATAATAAAAAACTATTCACTAATTCTCTATTAAGGTCTCATCATGAGATGACTTCTATTGATCCAACCCAAACTATTTATTTGTTTTATTAAGAAAACTACTTATGTAGGTGGGAGTTTAGTTTTCATTCTTCTTTTTTAATGCCTTTTTAACTAATAGGTCGTTTGTATGGACTCGTCTCACCGTGAGACGGTCTCATAGAAGAGAGACTGTTATTTATTCCCTCTATTTTCAAATGCTCTTCTAATTTGCTTTTTTACGGATCTCAATGCAAACCTAAAAATTAAATAGTTTCAAATGTGAGTTTTATAACTTATAAAATCTTGATATTTAGAAAGTATATATTGAAACGAAACTATTAAAATCTCACATAAATATATTTTTTTATATAAATTGATGAGAAACTCTAATTAAAATTTGATATTAAAATTAGTAAATTTTATTTGAGAAGATGATGATGGAGAGTATTTATTTATATTGCAAATGGCACTAATTTAAAAACACAATATATTTAGGCTCACCGCCACCGGTCACCGAATTTATAAATGCAAGAAGAAACTAGTTATTGTGCGTTGAATGGGTAGTCTATATAGGCGTTTGCTTTTATCATTTTTAATTCTCTTTTGACAAATTATATTATTATTAAATTTTAAAAAATAAACATTAAATTGCAAATCTTGTCCTACGTCAATTTGGACAAAATTTATTAAAAAAATCTCCCAAATTTAGATAGAAAGAGAAGCATGCATGATGCAGCAACGCTACCGTGCTCCCCAGAATTTTGAAGAAAGCTTTAATAAATCTGTTAGTTTTTTTTCTCTTTTATTTTTTTCTCTCTTTTTCTAAATTCTGTCCAAGTCGATGTCATTTTTCATCTCTTTGCATTATTTTCTCTTTACTTCAATAATAATTCAATTCTCGTACCCAAAAAAAAAATTGATTTCTGTTTTTTAAGGGGTGTGTAATCAGTAATTTTTTTTTTGGTGGTTGAAACTTAAAATTATTGGATCTTTGGGTTGAATTACAAATATTGTGGGTTTAAATTGGCAAGGAAAGGTAAAATTTTATTGAGTAGTTCATAAAAGGTGTGATGATTTGTGCCATTTTGTTGTTTTTATTGGTTAAGGAAATTGATTTTGCTAAAAGCAAGAGATTATAGAATTTCCCCTGCTCTTAGTTATGTTCAACTACGCACTTTTTGATTGTTAATTCCATGGATATGGAAAGTCATAATCTAGTGTGGGTCCCATTACTTACAAATTCATTAAAGCTCAAGCTCCGATCTCATAATTTAGATGTAAATTTGATAGAAAGTGGGCTAAGCAAACATAGTGCATTTTCCAAACTCAAACTTCTAAATGCTAAATGATAAATTCAATTATTTCAGATGATGATGAGGAATAAAGGTTGTGGTGACGTTTTGTAGATTTTCTTAAATCACTAGTTCATAATGTATCATAATTCACCATTGAATTTGCTTTTACCATTCTCATTCGCTTTAAATGTCCTTAAATGAAACCAAAACCAATGGTAATTTGTTTTTTCCAATTCCTCACGAAGAGATTAGCGAATTACATAACAAATGTTATAAATTATCTTTATCTCAATCATATATTGTTTTTTTTCTATTGTAAAGCTTTTTGTAGCTAGCAAATCGAATAAAATCACAAGTTATAGTAGTATATTTCGGTTAATCTGGATGAGTTATGGTTTATTGACCCTAACACTCTCAACCTCAAATTCTTGGGTTCAATATTGATGTCTGTTGTGAGTTTAGGTCATAAGTTAAATTTTGAGGAAGTGTGGCCTATGCTATGAATCTATTATGAAATTGTTTGAAGGATCCTTCCCAAGATGAATATTCATTGATCAAATCCCTTGGGCTAATTTATAATTAAAGAGTGATCCCTTTGAATTTGATTTAAAAAAACTCTCACTTCGATCTTCGTAAATAGTAGAGGTGTTCAAAACAAACCCGACCCGAAAATCCGACCCGGAATAGAAAATTATCCGACCCGAAAAAAATGAAAGTTTTTTAGGTTTACCG
Source organism: Amaranthus tricolor (assembly GCF_026212465.1). NCBI lineage: Eukaryota > Viridiplantae > Streptophyta > Magnoliopsida > Caryophyllales > Amaranthaceae > Amaranthus > Amaranthus tricolor. The sequence goes on from NC_080061.1 coordinate 18,134,547, forward strand.
AACCGCAATTACCCGAACTGATACTTCACTCGAACCGTTTGATAACCGAAAAGGGCAAAATCGAACTCGAACTATAACCGAATTTTATAACCGACATATAAACCTTAACCGATGTTACCGAACTGAACAGTGATCGACCCGAGTCAAATCCGACCCGAATTATGCACGTAACCGAATGTAACCTGACTAAAACTGATTAAGATCGAACTGTTTTTAACCCGAACTAATACAAACCGATCGATTATTAATCGAACTGTTTTTAACCCGAACTGATACAAACCCGAACCGATTGTAAATCGAACTGTTGTAAATCGAACTGTTATAAATCCGAATCAAATTTTCACCTAATTTTAGCAAATTAAGTCCAATTTCAGTTTTCTAATAATACGGAAAAAGGAAGAACACAAGTTCTATACAGAAGAGATTGCATACAGAATATATATATATATATATATATATATATATATATATATATATATATATATATATATATATATATATATATATATATGTATATATATATATATGTATATATGTATATGTATATATGTATATATATATATATGTATATATGTATATATGTATATATATATGTATATGTGTATATATATGTATATGTGTATATATATGTATATGTGTATATATATATGTATATGTGTATATATATGTATATGTGTATATATATATATATGTGTATATATATATATATATATATATATATATATATATGTGTATATATATATATATATATATATATATATATATATATATATATATATATATATATATATATATATATATATATATATATATATATATATATATATATATATATATATATATATATATATATATATATATATATATATATATAAACTAATTGAAATAAATTGATCTGCCTATTAGGGCTGGCAAAAGCTGACCCGACCTGCTAACCTGATCTGAAACCGACTCGAAATTGGCGGGTTTGGGTTTAGATTTTTGACCCAATTAATTAAATGGGTAAATCCGACCTTATCTGTTTATTAAATGGGTTAGGTTTAGGTTGAATATTTAAACCCGAAAAAAACCTATTTAACCCATTTATTAAATTTAAGACGGATCAACATTTGCCAAATACTTCGTAAAACTAAGATAATACCAATTACCATGTATTGAGGGATTTGTCAGCTGAAGATGACTTTCAATAAGAAAGGAAGGTGTCCCACATCGGCTAAGGGATTTGTCAGCTGAAGATGACTTTCAATAACAAAGGAAGTTATCCCACATCGGCTATGAAAGATACTAATAAAAGAAAAATCTTTTAAATCACTTCCACAGATCTCATACCAACTTACGCAGTCACGCCGTGAGCACAAAGCGAACTATTCTTTCGCCTTTTACTAAAGAATACCATGTGCTCGCTGCAATAAGTGGCATACGTTATTTTTGGAGGAAGCCTTTAATTAAGGTTAAATGGGTCAAATGACCTGAAATATATGAATTTAATGACCTAAAACAAAGTAGGTTAAATGGGTCATTAGCAGGTTGATCCGATTTGCTACAGATCAGGTCGGAGTTTCAATTTTTGACCCATTAATTAAATGGGTCAGGTTCAGGTTACGGGTTTATTGACTCATTTATATATGATCCGAACCTGAAAATGACTCAACCCGACCTGTTTGATACCCCTATCTACTATATCTGATAAAACAATCGGTAATTATTTTTTTGTAAGTAAATGAGCATACATGAATTAAAAACCTGACTATTAACTTATTTCGATATTGACCCGATCAATAGTTATCCGTAACCGATAACTACTCGAAAAATAAAGCTCGAACCCGATCTATACCCGAAAAAACCGAACCAATTAGTAATCGATGACAACCCGAGACCGATTGACACTCGACACGAACTTCAACCGACACCGAACTGATACTAACCCGATAGCTTGAATAACCGATCTCTAACCGAACCGTGACTAACCGACTCGACCCGAGTGTGACCCGTTGTAACACACAGCCGAAAAATAACCGATCCGAAATGCAACCGAACTGAATAACACCCGTCCGAAACCGACCCTATCAACTGAATGAACACCTCTAGTAAATAGCAAATTCAAAGTTGCAAATAAATAGTCTAAAAGACACAGATCATCTTTGTAAGAACTCTAAAACGCGTACCATATCAAAGCATTGCCCATAACTCGTGACCATGCCTCTGTCCTTCCATTTCACTAACATAATTGGGAGTTGAGAAGTGCTAACTTCAAAAGTTTATGATGAAGATTCATTGACTTAATTTTTCAATTTTAATGACCAAAACTATATTGGGCAAAAGAAAGAGAAATAAATAGTTGTCTTAATTTTAGAATGAAAAAAGTTACAAGTAAACACATTATCCGGTCGAATTGAGCAAGCCATAGCTCAAGTTAACATTTTTTTAAGCAACTTGATAACTGTTTAATCGATGATCATATTACTTCTAGGAAAAATTACAAAAAACTACCTAGTATATGGGCTCTTTTGTAAAAAACTACCTAGTCTAATTTTTTTTGCAAAAAACTACATAATTGTTTTCAAAATGCTACCACTTAACGTCAACTGTTGGTTGACCGTCAAATTTTGCGTTGACTTCGCATGTGTGTGGCACGTGACTCTCTTTAAACCAGTAAACCTTACGAATTTCCTCACCGTACTTTATTTCCCTCGACTAGGCATGGCCACGGTCCGGGTTGGTCCGGTTCCGTTCCGGTTCCACCCGATTCCGCCATTTGGAACCTGTCGCGACCGGTTCCGGTTCCGGGCAGTTCCAAACGGTTCCTTGGCGGTTCATGAGGCGGTTCCGGCGGTTCCAACTCACGGGACGGGCGGGTCGGACCATCGGTTCCATTTTTTTTTTTTAAATATTTATATAATAAAAAAATATTATAATATTGCGGACGTACCTTTGATGATTACTTGATTATTAGCGAAATTCATTGCTTGTCAAGTTGTGATCGTCATTAAAATATATACTAAAAATAATGAAAAAAATAAATTAATAAAAAACGAATCAATGATAATGTCGATAAAGATGATTAATAAAAAACAGGGAGAAAATGGACTTGAACCTAGTACCCAAAGGAATACTAAGCTGCCTACGTATCCCGAAGGAATCAAAGCCCACGTAGTTCTTTGTCATACCTTTTATTTATAGTTGTTGAATGTTGATTTATCGTTGTCCGATTGATCCTATTCGTCTTCGACATCATCATCTGGTTGGTTAGATGCTTCCGCGGACTCTCCTCCTGACGATGATGCAGATGTATCCATCATCATCCATGGATCATCATCGTCGTCTTGATCATCATCATTCCTTAGTCCTTGTGTTCGAATCTCCGCTTGATCCCAATCTTTCTTGCAAACACATATTTGAATACTATGTGGAGCAAGACGAGATCTCTTTTCGTCCAAAAATCTTCTACCTGCACTAAAAGCAAACTCCGACGCAATTGTTGACGCGGGAATCGCAAGGATATCCTTTGCAATTTTCGATAAAATGTGAAATTTTACAGATTTTTCTTTCCACCACTCTAAAATGTTATAGCTACCTTGGTCTATTTCAAAGTGGTGTTTAAGATAACTATCTAATTCTAAATATGAGGTGGAGGAAGAAGAAGATGATCCTACAAAACTATCATCTTGACTCATTATATTAGCTATTACCGAATTATAATAAGTGGGATGTGCCGAAACGCTAGCATGCCTAGACGTATCGCGTTTTGGGTTATATACACTAGCGTAATAATCATAGAGTTCTGCTAAATATTTTTTACATGTTCCTACATAATTATGTACATCAGTAGGCGGGCGATCTAACGATTGGTAGTAAAATCTTATTACTTTAGTAAGGACCTCAGTTTTAAAACATGGGTCTAAAATGGTTGCAATTCCATAAATATAAGGAAAATCGGTAAAATATGCCTTCCATTTTTCCATCATATCTGCAAGAATCGGCTTCAAATATGGGTTAGTATCATCATGCGTATGTTTAAGGAGATGATAAAAAATAGTAATACACTCACTTATTACTAAGTGAACGTTCGGTTCATAAACATATGAAAAAATCTTAGTTGCGTGGTCATACGCTTCTAATATATTATGTACACCTATAGCTAATTCTCAACGTGTAGGAGTATCTAATGACCAATACACTTTTTTAAGTTGATATTGGTCACATAATTGTTTATATCGTCTCTTTATCTTTCCAATCCTAAGCCACTTCACTATATCTCTAATTGGTTCTAATAAATCGCTTAATTCTTTTATACCTGCTTGGCAAGATAAATTAACTATATGCGCACAACAACGTATGTGTAATAAGCTACCCCCAAGGATAAAACTAAAAGCAGGTTCGTTATACAAAAGTTCTATACATTTAATGTTCGCGGTTGCATTATCAGTTGAACAACAAAATATCTTATCTAATAAGTTCCATTCTCTACATATCTCTACTAATCTATATTTTATGTTTTCACCGATATGTCTTTCTGGCATTGTCTCAAAAGCAATTATTCTTTTTTGAATAATCCAATTTTGATCTATCCAATGTGCTGTTACACACATATAAGATTCTAAATGTGGGGGAGCAGACCAAATGTCAGTTGTTATGCTAACCCTACCATTAAAAGATTTAAACATTTCAACTAATTCATAGCGCATTGATTCATATAATTTAATTGTGCGTCTTTTAAGAGTGCTCCTAGGGATTGCTCTATATTGTGGTTGCAAAGTTATTCTAGCAAAACGCTCGTGTGCCCTACTTTCACCGTGGTTAAAAGGCAATTCATCACAAATTACATACCTAGAAAATTCATCAATCATATCATTACGATTATATCTAAAAGGCATACCTGTGCTGGGAATGTCCCACTGTGTCTGTCGGCTTCCACTTGTGGTCTCGCTGCCGCTTGCTGCATGAGTTTCTTTTGTGATTCCATGCTTCTTTGCCAAATGTTTGTTAAAAGATCCCGTACCACCACCTAACACGTATTCACAAAACACAATAAATAAATTTTTATAAAATATGAATATATAATGTATGTATAAAAAACTTAAAAAGTATTTACCTCTGGCAAAACTGTATGAAACTAAGGGTTTTACTCCTTGACTTTCACAAATTTGACAAGTGCATAAGAAAATATCTGGATTGTCGGTTGGTTCTTTTGTGAAATACGACCACACATGTGAAACAGCTCTACCACTAGGAGGTGGCATTGCCGGAAAAGGTTGTCTTACTGGTTCATCTTCATCTAAATAAATAATTTAAAATTATAAAACTATAATTAAATAAATAAATAATTTAAAATTTAATTAATTTGAAGAATAAAATTATAAAACTAACCGATAGTTTGGAAATTGACTCGTTTACCACGAGCTTGTCTTTGTTGTTGTTCTTCATGTGATCTTGTTGGTGATTGTCGAGATACATGTAACCCAATAGGGGTCGTTGGTTCCTCTTCTTGTTCTTCTTCTTCATCAATTTATATTTCTCTTTCCACTTCTTCTGCATAATTATGTAATTCTGGGTCGTACCCTTCTAGATAATTTGGTTCATAATTATAATTACTAATCGAAGGTGTTGTTGATACCGACGGAGTAGAATTGGCCTTTCTTTTGGAGGAGCTGGAACCTCCCAATGATTTTGCCACTTTAGTAACTTTTTTTGAGGCTTTTTTCAAAAATGAAGACATGATTGATAATATTGAAATAATAATAGAATTAAGAAATAAATAAATAATTAATAGACTAATTATGTAATTAACTAAATTAAGAAATAATTAAAAGACTAATTATATAATTAAGAGAATAATTGCGTAATTAAAGAATTAAGTAGAGAGAGTAAGTAGAGAGAGTAGGAGAAGAGATGAGTTGTGAATAAAAATGATTGAAAGTGATGAGTATTTATAGGAAAAATGGCAACGGCTATATAACGGCTACTTTTCACGGTTCCGGTTCACCCGGACCGGTCCCGATTCCGGTTCCATGGAACTGTTGGACCGGTTCAACCGGATCGGTTCCGGTTCCGGTTCCGGTTCCAAACCGCGGTTTTTAGGTCCGGTTCATGAAGTTTTTTTCCGGCAGTTTCACGGTTCCGGCAACTTTTTTCCGGCGGTTTCACGGTTCCGCGGTTCAGGGCGGTTCGGAACCTGTCGCAAACGGTTCCGGTTTCGGATCCGGTTCCAAGCGGTTCGGGACCGGTTCGGTTCCGGGTAACCCGCCCCGTGGCCATGCCTACCCTCAACTCTCATTGCTTCCCTCACTGTTCATAGGGAGAGATTACTCTTAACTCATTGCTACAACTTAATCAACTCTTGAATGCTGCATTAATAACTCTCCTAATCTCTGGTAAGCTTGCATATCTTCATCTATTTCTTCTTTCTGCAGTTGTCCATGCATGTTTTTTCCTTAAAAATCTCACCTTTCAAAACCAAAAAAATCTATTTCTTCTTTCTTTTTAGTCACGATGGTCTGAATTTGTTGTTAATGGCCAAAAAAAGATATTGACAAAGAGAATTAAGGTTGATTTCAAATGGGTAACTAAGAAAGGGTAAATTTTTTTACTAAAATTGTTTTGGAATTGTTCAACATTTGCTGATTTGTTGTGTTTCAATATAAAATTTTAGGGTTTCTGTTAAATTGAATAATTTGTCCTCTATTTAATCTTGTGTTTTCTTTATTTTGAATTGTAGAAAGTTTGCTTATTATTATTCAACGTATGAGATAATGAAGCCAATTAATATAGGTTGTATTTTGGTGGTTTTTTTGTGACTAAGAACTACAAGACTGAGTATAGGCAATTAAGGGTTAGCTTACACCCAAATACAGAGGAGGTTTGCTCTTTGAAATAGCACATTGGATTAGAGAAGAGTTAGGATTTCCTGATGTACGTAGACTATGGTACAAGAGGTATGAGTACACATTGTTTGTAGGTAGGACAGAAATCAAGGATGATAAATGCATCCCAAACTTCTTAGAAAGTCCTAAAAAGGATGTTTGGTACCATTTATATGTTGTTCATGGTGGTGATGACAAAGGTGAAGAACCAAGAACAAGCATCAAGATGAAAGCCAAAATGAAAATAGGAATTGATGAGTAGACAGATGACATGGAAAGTAATGATGATGTGTGCAGCTTGAGAGATGAGATGGATAAGGATAAAGGTGTAGCGACAGATAAGGTTAGGGATGATGTGGGAAGTGCAAGTGCACATGTGAAAAGGGGACCAACACTAAAGGACAAGGGTGTCAATGTACCCTTATATGCAAACCCTAGTTCTAAAAGACATCCCAGGGCACTCCTATTCCAAAAAAAATAAGCAGTGTAGCCCTTATGCTCTAAACCACCTCTAGAAACAGCCAACACACATACTTGCAGCCTAAATCAGTCAAAAATCAACAGCCCTATTACATAGACACTAGTGAATCTGATAATGAAAGTAGTGAATTTGGAAATGATGATAGCTGTGATGAGGATTACAAAGCAGCGAATGAGAGTGAATCTGAAAATGATTCTGATTTGTTTGCAGAGAATGTGGAATATGGAACGGATGATGAGGAGCTAGGTGAAGAAGACACAAGGGACATATACTACAATGGGGGTGATGATGAAGTGGACAGTGATGAAGATGAGCCTGTTTTAAATGATGGTGAAGATGCCAATTCAACATACCCAACTTTCAACCTTGAAGTTGACTTTAAAGGTAAAATCAAGTTGACTTTAAAGGAAATTAAATGTTAAAATCAACTTTCAATATACCCAATTCATCACAATTTCAATTTGATCAAGAAATGAATACAATAAAAAGGATTTATGTTGATTCATTTGATACCTAATTGCTATTCCACTACACCATTGGGCTAGACATGCATTCCCCACAAGGAGCAAATCTGGTATGTGGTTGAATAATTATTGTGAATCATTCAACAATGTTCTAAGGGAGGCAAGAGGTAAGCCTAAAATATCACTTACGGAATGGGTTAGGAGATACGTAATATAGAGGAGTACAGTTAAAAGGGAGGGGTTAAGTAAGTTTCAAGGGGTGATCATGCCTTCTGTTGTGAAATTTATTAAAAATTAAGAATTGTGAACTTAACAAATAAGAATTGTGATTGTGGTAGGTGGAACCTCATTGGCATCCCTTGTAAGCATGCCATGGCCTGCATTGTGAATAAAAAATTAGATTATACACAATGTGTTCATGAGGCTTACCATGTCAAGACGTATGTCCAGACATATGGACCTAGTTTTCATGGCATGCCAGGTCATAAAATATGACCTACTTTCACATTACCTAAGCCTCTACCACGCCTTTTTAGGAAAATGCCTGGTAGGCCAAATAAAAGAGAGAGGAAATAAGAGGTAGATTAGACGAGGGGTGGGAAGAAGCAAGATTCTGTGGTGAGGGAGTTCACGAAAAGAAGGTGTGGCAATCGTGGCACACTTGGACACAACAGAAAGAAGTGCACAAACCCTTCAAAACCCCCTGTCACAATGGAGAAGTCAAGGGGAGGAAGTCCTTGGAAGGAGTTAGTTTCATCATCATCAACACCAAGTGCAGCTACCAGTCAGCGCCAACAATCTATCCCAACAGTCCCTACTGCTACCACTACAACTTCAGCAGTACCCTCTACAACAACAACATCTACTGCGCCTATAACAATGCCTACATCAGTAAACAAGCAACCATGTCCATCAATGACCTCACCATAAAAAGGAGGAAGAAAGAAGTCATGTGTTGTTGGGAGCAAAAAAAATAAGAGCAAGGAAGTACAGTACACCAAGAGTGATTTTAACACATACTTCATCAAGTTCTCATCATCAATCCACTACATCACACAATGTAGTGGATCAAAGTAGTCAAGTTTAAATCATTTGTAGTTAAGTTAGTGCTTGTTGATCAAACTTTAAGTTTTAATGAACTGTGGAACATTATGTGTAATGGACATAGTTTAATGTTTGTATGAATTGTTTGTTGGGATAATTTAATGTTTCTATTGCATTGTAGTTGGCATAATTTAATGTTTCTATTGCATTGTTAATAATGAAGATATTGGAGGAAAAGAGGAAATTGGAGGAAAAATTAGAAAAAGAATGGAGGGAAGGGTACATTTAGAGAATTCACGTGCCATACACATTCTAGATCAAAATTTTAAGTTAACGGTCAACTAACGGTGCCACTAAAAAAAATATGTCATACAAGGTATTTTTTTGCAAAAAACATTAGATTTAGGTAGTTTTTTGCAAAAGACCCTATAGATTAGGTAGTTTTTTGTAATTTTTCCTTACTTCTATTATAATAAGTCCATTTGCGGTTATTTGATTCAACTTTAAGTATTGTATTCGTTAAGATAAACTTTGAAGTTGGCTAATATCCAACATGCTTTTATCTGTTGGTAGGGTGATAAGTGCAATTATTTGCACTTATTGTGATTATTTATATGCTTCTTTTTGGATGTTTAGTGGTGTTTTAGGGTCGTTTTTAGCTTATTTGCTCCAATTGATATTCCATGGCCAATTTGTGGGAAAATGAGTTAATCATGATAAAATCGAGTTACTTTTTGTGGATTTTATGGCTAATCGTGTTTACAGGGCTTAAAGAAAAAAGCAAGCTATTTTAAGGATTGAGCCAAGTGAATGAAGTCAAGTAAAGGGACAAAGATCAAGTTCATGAAGTGATTTTCACTCCAGCCTCCAAAGCCGAGTTTTTTGCCTCGGCGACTCGGCCTCGGCGACTCGGCCGGTGAAGTAAACACGATTTCATGATAAAATGGAGGTTTTGGCCTCGGTGACTCGGCGGTGAAGTAAAAAAATCAAGAATTTTGCCAGAGAAGAAAGTTGATTCAGCTTGAGGAAGAAAAAGGTGACCGCTAACTCGGCGGTGAGGTTTGACAACTTGTGCAATTTTCTGAAGCAAAAGCCGAGTCGGTGCCTGCTGCCTCTTTTTGGCAGCTGACTCGGCGTGAAGACATTTTACCCCGACTTGATTTTTGCGGCAATTTTATCTTTAAGCTTTACGTTAATTTTCTTAATTAGTATAAACAGGGCCGTCTTTGACATATTAAAGGCCCTGGGCGAAATAGTATAATCGGGCCCTTAAAAAAACAATAATAGAAAATGTAAAAAAAATTGTTTAGTAAAGCAAGAAATATTTTAACAAGTTACGTCTCTAGTTTTTTTTCTTGAAAAACAAAACACAAAGCATCGTAGACTTCGCCTCGTCTACGACTCAACAATCAAATGTGGACTTATCACCAGTTCACCACACACTAAGTAACAACGTAATTTATTTTCTATTGTCTCCTTTGCTAAAATTATATGGGAGTTGGGATCCACCTGAACAATATCCCTTGTGACTTTTTAAACCCATGGAGGATTAAACCAAATGATAAGGGTATTTTCATCATAATTGGAGAGAGAAAATAAGAGACTTTGAAGGTTCTTGTAACAACCCGTTTTTCTGAACAAGAAAAGGTTTGCGGAAATAATCTTTAAAAGGGTTGTCACTTACTCTTAAATAAATAAGAACAACGATATAAACCTTCTAAACCTAAAAGTATACAAAACTTAAAGGAGCTAAACGCTATTACATCATTGTAAAGCAAAACGCCTTATATTATATAAATCCTATAGTCCACTCTTACACTTTCGGCCCGCATGCTAGTAATCATGCTATCAATCACCATCTGTATCAAAATATAAATCCATAATCAGTGGGGAGTAACTAGTTGTCCTTCTTAATCATAAAACATATATAATATTATCTCTAATTACAAGGTAATTTAAACCGTTATCATTAATTATATAAACATATAAATCTAAATTAAAACCAGCCAACAAACAAATTTAAAATAATTAAAGCTTTCAAACAACATAAATTTCATAAATTAATTTAAATAACTTAGTAAATCGAATAAGTATGGTTTCACAAATTCCAAAACATAATCAACAAGTGGAGAAGGAACGAACGCCTGATCGGGACTTTACGTCCTTCAATAGTAATACCGCAAGTGCACGGTATAGCGTAGTACGTTGGCAAGTACGGGTCGAATCCACAAGGAGTGGGGGTTAAGTTAATAGTTTCTCGATCGATTAGTGTGTTCGAAAACGTATAATATGATGTTTGGAGATAAAAATAGTTAAAACAGGCAATTAAAAGTACTTAATGAAAATAAAGCATAAATGTAAATAAGGATACAATGAACTAAAAGCAAGGATAAAATGATCAATAAACTAAGAGGCATAGGCTAGGCTTTCTCACCAAAGTAGTGTTTACTAAACATTAACCTAAGGTCATGTATATTTTGTTATGGGGAAGAATGTATCATAAGTACTAATGTTCTCTCTCGAGCAACAAAAGCTTCCTAAACATACTCAACTACCTATTCTCATGGAGCTAAGCATAATTTAAGACATGAAACACACATGCAACATTTCCAATCAAACATCTACCTATTCTCATGGAGATGTCTTAACTTTTAAGCATAGCTTATCGTTAAAAATCGACTCTCGCCCTCAATTCAACGACACTACAACATGATAGCAAAATCCATCTTAAATCATAAACAACACAACCAAGCCAAAGGTAAAACAAGTAATTCAAACTACATACATGGTGATGATGCCTAGCCTAAGCCAAAACAAACTACTCACTCATATTCATATTGAAATTGTAGATTGCAAACAAGCCAAGAATCATAGATGAATAAATTTAGTTAGAGTATCCTAAAGAGATGAGTGCAATATAAGTTGAAGAACTATAAGCAAGAATATATGAAACTAAAGGCAAACAATCAAAGATAACTAAGTGACATGAATTGAAAACAACATAAGCAAGAATAAAAGTTACTCTTTTAAGCTCAATCTAAGGATAAACAAGATGAATTGTTAATTCAAAGTAATACCTTCCAAAACTTCAATAATAGTACATCAATGGTTGAAGAATTCCAAGTTGCAAAATATTACAATAAAGGATGAAGTTAAGATTGTGTTTGGAAAGTGAAAATACTTAATTGTATTGAAAGGGAAATTATGCTAACACTAATTCTTAATTGAAATGAAAGCAAAGTTATGAAGAATACATAAAAATTACTCCAAATGAAAGGTGAAAACTCAGATGATAGCTCCCTCTTCCTCTTCTCTATTTATAGACTTCAAAAACAAGTGGGGGGGGGGGGGGTGGTGGTTTCATGATTGCTCCACCACCCCTAGGTTGTAGGAGGGGGGTGGAGTGGATAGGGTAGGGTGCCTAGCAGTCTTGGCAGCAGCAATTAAAAGCAACAAATATAATTGGTCCTCGAATGATGCTTTAAAAAGATCGCACATGTTGCTGCCGCCCATTTCACTCGACTTGAGCGAATCCCGCTCGACCAATTGAGCCACCTTCAGGTTTAACATCAGAAAATTCTAAAATTGGACAAAATGTAAAATTCAGCTCCGCTCGACCTGAGCCATTGTGCTCGACCAATCGAGCGGATGTACTGTGCTCCTGAATTAAATCCTGCTGATGATCAGAAGCTCTGGATATGTGAATGCACTTTGCTTGACCCGAGCCAACTTGCTCGACCGGTCGAGCGAGCATCAGATGTGTAATTCTCAACTTTTGACTCGAGCAATGCTGCTCGAGACACCTTGGCTCGAGCCTGTTCTAGTCGAGTGGATCTATTTTGGCTTCTTTTTGGCTTGTTCTTGTGGCTTGGCTCATGATGTTTCACTTCTTTGAGCCCTCGGTGTTTAGGTGGGCAATGTATGCAACCAAAGGGTCTAGTTTGTGCTCGGTGTAGATGATTAGATCCTGAAATGAAATAAAATACCAAAGCAACAAAACAAGCGTAAAATCCAATAAACCAATGCAATAACATGTAGTTTCCTCACGCTAAACAAGCCACTTATAAGGGTAAAAATAAAGATAAAATGTAGCTAACAACGCCGGTGTTAGATGCCCACAAAATGGCCTTACACTAACACCTCATAAGGTTTCCCCCAGTCTATAAAATAGACCCGTCTAAGAATGGCGAATGCTTCCTTAGCAGTGGATGCCTCCTTTGCCTTACACCACTGGGTACCGAGACGACAACAATTAACCCAGTTATATAAAAATCATCAGAGGCATGTTCTAACCATTTAGAGATGCCAAAACAGGCCTACACTCTTATGGCTCCTTCTCTCACAAAATATTTAAAACTCAAAACTTTTAAATATTAAATCATTATCGCAACGTTCATGAGATGCCAAAATAGGCCTTACACTCAAATTCAACTTCAAAATACTTAAGTCAAATAATATTTTCAATCAATAAATTTCAACTTTTGTGTAAATATCAAACTAATATAATGAGTAATTAAGTCAACTTCAAATTTGACCTAGTTAATGAAAGTCAACCCTATTATAGCTCTTGGCAAAGAGGTACTAATAAAAGTGTTATTCTACTCAAAAGTAGAACTTTGTCTACAATACTGCTAACTATTCAAAAATTAACAATACGATTGAAAAATTATCAAGTCTCAAAATAAAATACCATAATACTCATATTGGTCTAAAATTATAATTTATCAAAAAATAAATTGTTAGCTTAATTTATATCCAAGTAATTGACAAAATGCACTATTAATCAACTAGTAGTTTTTATTTCTATCAACACTAAATTAGGAGTAAAGTAATAAATCAATATAATCTGTTTCGGTAATGAAACGAGAGAGTGTAAAAGACACTTAAATTACCTTGAGATACGTGTAATTGGGTACAATTGTTAATATGCTGAAAGTGCTTATGATCCTTCCACTGATAAGACCTCAAATCTTGCAATACAATGTTAGCCTTGCCCGGGGTGGTTTCCCGGTAAACCCCTCCGGCGCTCAAGTTAGATCGGGAACATAAAATAATGAATATATGATAATTGATGAATAATGTAAGATTAACAAATTATAGAATGAGTTCAGATCAATTGAAGGATGTTAGGTTAAGTATAGATTGTAAGTAAGAAGGTGGTGTATTTGTATAGAGTAACGGTAGGAAGATAAAAGCTTAGTCGGGTGCAAATGATGTATGCGACATACCTGTGATGCAAACCAATTAAATGTTCGGAAAAAACCATACAATTAGGTCCAAATAAAATAAACTTCGAAATCTTGCCTCGGTGGGCCCATGCTTGGTGGAAACCCAATGAATTATATGAAATCATGCTAGGTGAATCCTTCGAAAGCATTGATGAATATTCAGATCGGACATAGGTCCACGTTGCCTAACCTTCAATCAGCCGGGACTTAGATAAGGAATCATAGTAAGTGAATCCTTCGAAAACATTGATGAATATTATGATCGGACATAGGTCCGCTTTGCCCAGCCGTCAATCACCCGGGACTTAGATAAGAAATCATACTAGGTGAATCCTTCGAAAACATTGATGAAAATACTGATCGGACATAGGTCTGCTTAATAAATGATCAAGGGATTAAGTTATCAAGCTAGGTGGTACTCGCTATGAATACTTTGACAAATAACGCCCAAAATCACTCGTTTTGGGGCTTAATAAGAGCCCGAGTTATCAAGCTAGTTGACACTCGTAAGGAACCACTTTCAAACTAGGTGAAAGTTTGATGATTAAGATAAATACTAAAAAAAAAATATCGCCCAACATCAATCATTTTGGGACTTTAATAATAATATGACTTTTAAACTAAGTGAAAGCTTAGATGATTCCATAACATGACGAATAACGCCCACGTGTTGGGACTTTAATAATAATATGACTTCAAACTAGTTGAATGCTGAAATGATTTAATAATATAACAAATAACGCCCATGTTTTGGGACTTCAATAATAATATGTCTTTCAAACTAGCTGAAAGCTTAGATGATAGTATACATTCATCATTGAAAACCACATGTAAATAAGATCCGATGTAATACGAATAATAATGCTGAAGTATTGAATTTCCATGCAGAAATAATATAATATTCTTCCGATATGTGTCAATATCATACTTCATCACTTTTCATGTTGACCGATGAATACAACAACTATAAAACACTCGATATACGTTGATGAATAAAAGCAAGAATAACCGTATGAATATCATCAGATTAATATAATATATTATTCACTTGACAATACTAATCAAAGATTTGCATCCTTTATGTAACATTTCATTAGAAGGCGATGGTGATTTTTTTGCTTCATGTATCGAGTCACTTGGGATTGTTCTTTCAAGGATAAATGGTTTGAACCACTGTCAGAGCATAGCTGGATCTAGCCAATACAATCAATGTAGGTAGTTTTTCAGGGATCCAATGTAGATAGTTTGAACCAGTGTCAGCCAATACATTCAATGTAGCACTAGTGGAAAAAACCTCATTTGCTGCCGTTTTTTTTGCCATTTTTTGCTGCAGTTTTGGCCCCAGCAATAGTGATAGCAGCAAATGTCCTACTTTAAATGCTGCGGTTCAAAACCGCAGCAAATAAGGCCATTATTTGCTGCGGTCATGGGCATAAACCGCAGCAAATAAAGAGGATTATTTGCTGCGGTCAGAGGCAAAACTGCAGCAAATAATTGGGGCATTATTTGCTGCGGTTTTGCCCCTAACCGCAGCAAATACCTCTATTTTTTTTTCTTTTTCCGTTTTATCCTTATAATAATGCAATAATAATACAATGTAATAACAGTGATTAATCCAATGATAATCATAGATAATCAACATTAATCTCTTTGTAATAATAAACTCTCGCTCGTATATATAATATAATATAATGTACGTACATGTATATATATATATATATATATATATATATATATATATATATATATATATATATATATATATATATATATATATATATATATATATATATATATATATATATATATATATATATATATATATATATATATATATATATATATATATATATATATATATATATATATATACTTAATAATATACTTAATAATTTCAAAACTCACCACAGCATCAGCAACCTTCTTCGTTCCCGGATCATTAATGGTAAATTTACCACTTGCATCTCGGGAATGAAGCCCGCAATACCAATCACGCACCCGATCTCCAGCAAGAGTATTCACGGATGCGGAGGTAGTCGTAGATGAGAGCATGGATGAACTTTGATTGGAGTATAAACCCGCATCCACCCACTCTTTTCGGACCTCATCGTACGTTTTCTGGCCTAAGCGATGGTAAAACTTCCTTTTGCTTGCAGAATCAGAAGCTTTACCACGCTTTTCCTAATTAATCAATAGATTTCGAATGTCATGTATTAGTTTAATGACTGAATCAAAAGAAGTAAATTCAAATTGGTAAACTATAATATAATATGAAATACTTACAACTTCTATGGGAGTTGTTCTTTTGGCAACAAAGGCCTCCCAATCCCTCTTCGATATGTGACCCCATATTTCGTAGGGCATCTTCGAAGGTGCTTGCTCTCCACCTTAGTTTCCCGTTTTGACCTTTTTGGTCGTACGGGCACGGCTCTTTATAATCCAGCCAGTTACTAGCTTGGATTTGAAATCTCTGAATCTTTCAGCAACAGCTGAAAGAAACACATTCTTCTTGTCCTCATCGCTCTCGATGTGGAAAAGATTCTACAAAAAAAATTTATATTTATTACTATCAATCAAATTAATTTTAAAATGAAAATAAATGAGTAAAAATAGTAAAGTTGCTTACCACAGTATCATGCCATAGAGAGTTCTTCAAACCCTCTGGAACCTCGTTCCATGCGTGCAATATGAAAAGCTTGTGGATACATAGACCCACTTGTTTTTCATATTGCCTACGCCATTTTCCGCAGGGTTGACCCAATGCATTGTATTCCAAATGCATGGGTTCTGTGACTTTGAGGTTTTTTGTAGGACCTCGCCCTTTTCTTTTCTTACTGGTAGTGGTGAGAGCATCCATTGGTGGGGCATCTTCAGTTTCAAAATCATTGTCAATCGGTGGCGCGTCTTCAGCCATACGCTCGTATCTCACAATTTGGTCTCTTTCGCTGTCATTACGACGATGCTCATTATCCGTGGTCTCAATCTCGGGGACAATTTCGTCTCTGAATAAATGCATTGTATATCAGTACCTGAAAGAGTATGAATAGAAATATATTAGAACATAAGCTAAGTAATATTAAGAATATGACAAACAATTCTAATATGTTCAACACAATAATATATAACAAATAGTGTTATGTGCAGTGTTTCATGCAAAACAAACCAAGTGCCAAAAAAACTTCAAAAAGCTTTAAATTCATACCTTGTGAATCACTTAATTCAAATGTATTCCTTCCGTGTGATCTACACGCATATAACCAACATCTACATCATCTACATCATCTACATCATCTTGATCCACTGATTTTGGATAGATAAAGGGAGGGGAGTCTTCAAAAGCATCATATTCTTCCTCATCCTCAACATCACCTATACCAAGGATACTTCTTTTTCTCGGTACAACAATAGACCTTTTTTAATCAGACGGGTCGACAATGTTGAATACTTGCTTGGCTTGTGTAGCTAGTATGAATAGCTCCTCCCTATCACGCAAACGAGCTAAGTCTACAAGAGTAAATCCACAAGGGTCGTCATTTTTAATGCATCGTCAATTATTATCTACCCACTTACATTTGAAAAGACCAATATTGAAAGTAGAGTAGTCAAGCTCCCATATTTCATGTACCCGCCCGTAGTATACCAATTTAGCATCAACCGGTGCTTGATCCTTCGCACTCGCGTAAAATGTAGATGACGCCAAAATAGAAACCCCACTATTCTGTAGATACGATGACTTCTTGTCTTGACCCTCAGTCCAAAATGTGAAGCCATTGACATCGTAACCCTCATATTTGTTGACATCATCACGAGGACCAAAAGCTAACCACTTAACAATTTCGGATACACCCTTGAGTTCTTCGCATATTACTCGATTATGAAACCAATTAATAAACGTCTTGTTATACAACTGCATCAATGCCCTATCCCCTTTAGAAGGATGTTTTGCGCGCAATATATCAAAATGCTCACTCAAAAAAGGATGAACTTTCGGAATATGATGCAACACATACAAGTGTGCTCGTAGAAGGCTTTCTCGAGGAGGTGTGACCGATTTGGAGCCAATTGTTCCTTTTCCCTCAAGCCTTCCTTCATGTCTAGCGGTGCGAAGTCTAATAGGCTTTGCCATGGCCAAATACTCGGCTATAAAGTTACTAATCTCATCGCTCACAGTGCCTTGAATCATACTCCCCTCGGGTTGTGCTGGATTCCTCACCTTGTTTTGTAAAATACTCATGTGTCTTTCAAAAGGATAACACCACCTTAAAAAAATTGGACCCAAAAGCTTGATCTTACGAACGAGATGGACAATAAGATGAACCATTATGTCAAAGAAAGAAGGTGGAAAATACATCTCAAACTTGCATAAAGTTACAATCACGTCGAGTTGAAGTGCATCAAGTTTAAAGGGATCAAGAACTTTACTACAAATTGTGTTGAAGAACGAACATAGCTCGGTAATAGCATATCTCACATGTTTTGGCAGTATTCCACGGATTGCAATTGGTAAGAACACTTGCATCATTACATGGCAATCGTGAGATTTCATGCTTCACAACTTCAGCTCACCATTTAGGCTCACAAATCTCTTCATGTTGGATGAGTACCCAGACGGAACCTTAATGCCATACAAACACTCACAAAATGTCCGTTTCTCTGCTTTGGACAATGTGTAGCAAGCTGGAGGCAAATAAACTTTGTCATTACTCATCTTCTTCTTACTGCCACCAACTTCATAAGCTCTATTTCTTTTCTTACTCACCTTAACATGTGCCCACAACTCCCTACGAAGACCCTTACATTCAAACCAATCTCGCACGGCCCTAACATCTTTTGTCTTACCCGGAATGTTCATGAGAGTCCCGAGTATGGCATCGCATACATTTTTCTCTATATGCATAACGTCAAGACAATGCCTAACCTGTAGATCTCTCCAACATGGAAGCTTCCAAAAGATTGATTCTTTTTTCTATAATCGGTCTTCACCCCCTTGCACTTGCCCCGTTTTACCAAATACAGTCTCAACTCCCTTAACCTGTTCATAAACCTCATAACCGGTCAACGGTCGACGAGCTACACAGTCCTCAACCTCCCCGTTGAACAACTTCTTCTTCTTACGATATTGGTGGTCTCGTGGGAGGAACTTTCGATGGTGCATGAATACGTATTTGCACTTAGGAATCCATGTGGATTCCATGTCATCGATACATATTGGGCATGCTTTCTTCCCTTTGTTCTTATACCCCGATAAGTTGCCATATGCCGGAAAATCATTAACGGTGCATAAAAGCATTGCACGCAAGGTGAACTCTTCATTAGCATATGCATCAAACACTGAAACGCCTTCATCCCACATCTTTCTCAAATCCTCAAAGAGAGGTGCAAGATACACATCTATGTCATTGCCAGGTTGTTTAGGACCCGAGATAAGAAGCGAAAGCATTATGTACTTACACTTCATACACAACCAAGGTGGCAAATTATAGATCACTAAAAGTACCGGCCAAGTACTATGTTGAGAACTAAGATTGCCGAATGGGTTCATTCCATCCGTACAAAGTCCGAGCCTTAAATTACGAACCTCATCCCCAAAAGTCTTATGCAACCTATCAATACTCTTTCACTCCGGAGAATCAGATGGATGTGTGAGCAAGTGACCTTTCTTCACCCTATCTGCATGCCACCTCAAATTTAACACATCTTTCTTTATAGAAAACAAGCGCTTGAATCTAGGTATTATTGGAAGATACCACAATACCTTAGCCGGGGGCCCTTTAGCATCCCGAGCCCCTTTACGCTTGTAGCGCGATAACCCACACCTAGGACACTCTTCTAAGTTCTCGTTTTCATTCCGATACAACACACAATCATTCGGACACGCATGAATCTTCTGGTACTCTAAGCCGAAAGGATACATGAGCTTTTTGGCATAATATGTCGACTTTGGAAGTTCATTTCCCTCAGGAAGCATCTCACCTAACGCTTCTAATAACATTGTGAAACTAGCGTCACTCCAATTGAACTTTGACTTAATGTTGAAAATTGTCAACACTGCTGTTAGTTTGGTGAACTTCGTACATCCAGGGTACGAAGGCTTTGAGAAGCCTCTGTCAACAAGTCAAAAACACGAGGACGTTTTCCTAACTCATCCTCGACTCCCTCCATCATCTCATCAACACGATCCACATCCTCATCGACATTCTCTTCATCTATCTCATACCCATCAACATGATCTACTACATCCTCATTGACATCGGCCACATTATTGACGTCCTCAACAACACTTTTCTCTTTGTAAACTCCCTCCTCACCATGCCAAACCCAAACATGATATTGAGGCCTAAACCCACGTCGAAGTATGTGCTCCCTAAGGATATCAAGACTATCTACCTTTGATACATTGCCACAACTGACACATGGGCAATAAAAACCAACTCCCCCCGTCCTAACTTGATGTTCAACCGCAATACTACAAAATTCTAATACGCCATCAATAAATTCCGACGATTCAATGCTTCCATACATCCAAGAACGATCGTTTGTCATCCTAATTAGTGTGATTAATTGATTCAAAACAAAATTAATACACAACTTTTAAACATATATACTTAACGAACTCTAAATAACCACAAAATTAAGTAATAATCATTCATTTAACACTAATTAACCCAAATAATAACACAATGTTCATTTAACACTATCCAAATGATGTTTATTATAGTAACCATAATTAATAATATTCATATGAAAACAATAAAAATTAATAATTAATAATGTTTTTTAAGATTGTTAATGATGACTTCAATACTATAAAAAGTGATCATTTTAAACTTGTAGGTGATTACTTTATAACTATAATTGGTCACTTTAGAATTGCTACAAATTATTTGAAGGTACTTATACTCTTTGATTATAAATAATCTTTCTAAAAATTTTAAAAAAAATAAATTTAAAGTTATAATTGACTTTAATATACATCAAATTAACCTAATAGTGATCTTATTTGAAAATTTATGATACTACAAACTAGACGTAGAGTACAAACAAGCATAAGTCCAATTAACCCTTAAAATCCGGTCTAGTGGCTTACCAAGAAGGACTGATTTATAGATTATGTATCATGCATTATTTTTTCAGTTAAGGGAATGATTTTTAAAAAAAAAGCGTTGTTGAAATTTACAAATAAAATTGATTTATATGAATGTGAATTATAGAATTTGATTAGTTCATTTGCATATTATTTCTAGTGAATTATATAATTCTATAATTCTAATCACAAACTACAAACAACTCATACATCAATGAACTCTAACAACAACATAAACGAATCATACACATTTAAAACTTAAACGAACAAGAAACTTAAAAATTAAAAATACTTTCTGAACAAAAAATTATTTACTCCACAAATAATATTATACTAGTATTATTTATCAACTAGGAGTATTATTATTTTGTATTAACTATAATAGAAATAACATGAAAATAAGAATGCAATATTAATATTTTCATATTAAAATTTTCATCTCTGAATCGAAAGAGATGAAACAAATTTAAGTAGAAAGGAGATCAGAGTAGCAAGCTAACCTTGAATTTCTATAATTTCTAGTGCATAAACGAACATGTATGACAAATCAAAATTAAAACTTAAAAACAACAACATACACATTCATAAAGTATGAAAAATTTAAACCTAATTTACAAAATCAAAATGAAAAAGATACCTTGAATTTCGTGGGTTTGAGAGAAAATGTAGAACAAGAAGAAGAAAATGGCGTGATAATGGCGTGATAATGGTTTGAGAGAAGGATGAAGATGAACACAAGAAACGAACACAAATCTTGATTATGCTTAATCTTACGTTGGTGAAGATGAAGAACGATACGTTGTAGTCGAGTTTTTTCAATGGGTTTGAGAAGAGGAAACGTTGTGTAGTCGAGTTTTGTGAAAAAGAAATGGCGGGCTGTGTAATTAAAGTGATGAAGAAGCATGTTCTATACAATGCAATAAGATAGATTATTTGCTGCGGGCCTCAACCAACCGCAGCAATAAAAGCTTTTTTTTAAAAATTTTGTTGTGTTAAAACGGTTATTTTTGGATATTTGCTGCGGGCTCAATGATAACCGCAGCAATAAATGCAATTAATACGGTTAGTTGCTGCGGGCCCTAGCCAACCGCAGCTATTAATTAACGGTAATTTTGGATTATTTGCTGCGGGCCAATAGATAACGCAGCAATTAATATTAGAATGGCGTATTTGCTGCGGTCAACCAACAAAAACCGCAGCAATTAGTTTTATTTTTTTTTTTCCAAATATTTTTCCTATTTATTGCTGCGAATATACAAAAACCGCAGCAAATGATAAGCAGCAAATACGTTTTTTTCCACTAGTGTAGGTAAGGTTTTCGGGGATTCGATGTGGATAGTTTGAACCACCGTCAGATCATACCCGGATCCAGCCAATACATTCAATGTAGGTAGGTTTTCGGGGATCTGATGTAGATAGTTTGAACCACTATTAGATCGTACCCGGATCCAGCCAATGCATTGAATTGGGCAATATGTGGACTTATTTTTTTAGACCGAAACCACTTAGTTGAAGCTAGTTTGGGAACGTTCTATGGGTCATCTATTCCTTTAGATAGTGGATCAAACCGAACTTCAACATTGGATGAATAAAAGCAAAATGATTTGACTTATATATCCTCAAATAATGGAAACACTTGAAATAATTTGGCCTAAAATTCTCAATATGATCGGTAAAAATTTTAGTTATTTGCACTCGTAGTTTCATGGACAAAATAGAGTTCAAATGAGTCAAGTGAATATATGTATTGTTTCATCAATGAAATATATGAATGATCCAAAAACACCACTGCCACCGACCCAACCAGTGGCGGATCCAGAAAAAAAAGAAGTGATGTCAATAATAAAAAAAATTACAATCACCATTGAATAAATTAAGGCAAATGCCCACGTCGCGTTTTCATATTTTGGAAGCGACGCATAATGTCATTATTTGACAAACTATGAAACAAATCACACTCAAAATAAGTTACAATAGCATCACTCAAAAACTCATCACAAATTTTGTTGCGTAAGTCGGACTTGATAAACATCATTGCAAAGAACACTCTTTTCAACAGTCGCAGTGGATACCGGCAAAATCAACGTCAACTTCAGAAACTTAAAAAAAGTTGGGCACGACTTATACAACTTGGTACGGAACAACGTTTTAGAGAGTTCACCAGGAGTGGCCAAGTTTGAAAATCTCTCATCAGTTGCAAAATTACCAACAAAAGCATCTAACTCAAAACTAAGGCAGTCAATTGCCAGATCATCAAAATCATCGGGATAAAGTTTAGCCATTTTGAGTACCTTCTCTTTGTTATAATTGGAAAATGAATTAGCCGGATTCAAACAAGCAATTCCAATAAGTAACTCTGTACTATTCTCAGGAAAACGACTATCAAGTTCTTGAATTTGCATATCAAGAATCGTGTAAAAAACATTAACACGATAATAGTGCTCAAGTGTCACATCCAAACGTCTTCTCTTTGGTTTTCCTCGAGTTCGTAAAGGAGCAAGCTCATCCATGTTAGGAATTTCAATATCATGTTTTGCACAAAAAGAAGTAACATCATTCATCAAAGAATCCCAACCTTCATCCCTAGTCATTTGAAATTGTCTCTTAGTAGTATGAAGCAATCTTATAGCATTTGCAATATCTTGATCTCTTCTTTGCAAAGATAGACTAAATGAATATGTAACTCCCATCACTAATTTCATCAAATGTACTGTGAAAGCAAAATCAAAAGTTTGAATACCATCTAAAATAGCTTGAGTTTTAGCTATATCATCATCTCCCGCAAGAACAAGAGCATCAAGCACATCAACAATTGGTGAAAACATACTAATGAAATTGCAAAAGGTTTTAAAATGTGTACCCAAATTAGTATCCCCAGGTTTTGAAGACCAACTTCTTGATTTTAACCCTTTCTAGTTTTAAGCTCACCTTTACGTAATGTTTTTTCAACCATATCGGCTTGTTTTTATCGAAACTCATCTCTACATTTATAAGAAAAACCAATAGTGGTTAAAGTGAGTTGAATTAAATCAATAAGACGCTCAAAATCAACATGTTTGTTTGCAACCTTAACAAGAGTTAGCTGAAGTTGATGAGCAAAACAGTCATAGTGAGGCGATGAACAATCCTCCTAAATAAATGTCCTAAGCCCATGTACATGACCTCTCATATTGCTTGCTCCATCATAACCTTGCCCCCTTATACGAGATGGACTCAAAGATAACTGATCAAGCATAGAATAAATTGTTCCTTTGAGAGACTCAACAGTAGTGCTAGTAACATGAGCAAGACCAACTAACCTCTCCATGATAAATCCCCTTTTATCAACATACCTCAAAAAAAGACCCATTTGTTGCTTACAAGACACATCACGGGATTCATCTACTAAAATAGCAAAATAATCATCTCCAAGTTCCTCAAGAATGGCATTAATAGTCTCTATATAACAAACATTGATAATGTCTTTTTGAATTGAAGGGAAAGTCATTTGATTATTACTGGGAGCATTTTTCAAAGCAACACTACCAACATTTTCATTTTTTCCAGCAAAAAACTCTAAGAAAGTAAGAAAATTACCTTTCTTTAAGGATGTTTCACTACCAACACTATATTTACACCACCAATATGTGTATTAAATCTTTTAATATTATTCCAAGTCCTAAAACCAACTCTGGTGAATGCCTCTCCTCCTTGAAAACTTGAAGTTTCACTTTCGCTTGCAAACAAATAACAAAACAAACAATAACAAGCATCATTTTTAGGACTATATTCTAACCAATTAGAATACTTAAAATACCACTCTTCTTTAAATCGACATGCAGATCCATACTTTAAAGTTTGCGGATAAGATTTTTTATGAGGTTGATATGGACCTCTTTGAATATAAGCTCTTCTTATCTCATCACGATCATTTACATCATAATTTGATATTGGGATTCTATCGGCAGGGTCGGAAGGAAGAGTGCTAACATCAACTCTACTTCTTTGAGTAGAAGGGTTATGATTCAATGAAACTTGAGAAGCTTGATGTTGAGTGTGTTGAGTTTCACCAAGTGGACTTGGTGGACCTTGAATTAGAAAGAAAATGTGATTGGGAAGCAAGTCTTTTGAAATATCTATCCATTTGCAACTCTACAATACACAACAACTATGAATCATTACATTAGTAATGATTCATTACCATATATATTATTAATCATTATTGGCTATTGAATTCTAATTTCAACATCAATTTAAATTCAAAAATGCAATTTATGCCAACCAATTAAGTAATTTACCCAATTTAAAAAACCCTAAAATCAACAACCCTAATTATGTAATTCCAAATAAAAAATTAATATGAAAAATTTTCATCATCATTCCAACATTAGAAATGAATTAGTTCAAATTAATTTGATTAACTTCAACATTAAGATTAAATGATAAGAAATTGTAAAGAAAAAGAAAAAAAACCTTAAAAAGACAAATCATAAATGGTGGACGCCGGTGGAGTGGTAGAGTCAGGAGTAGTGCTGTGGTGGACGCCGATCGCCGGTGCCAGTCAAATGACAGAGCCGAGGGTTTGGCCATTTCAGTTTGGGTCTTGGCGTCTTGCTTAGTTGCTTTGAGACTTCGACTGTAACTGTGTCGACATGGGGGCATTGAGCTTTGAATTTGTTTGGGAATTGGGGGTAATTAGTGATGGCCACGGGGCGGGTTACCCGAAACCGAACCGGTGCCGAACCGCTTGGAACCGGATCCGGAACCGAAACCGTTTGCGACAGGTTTCGAACCGCGGAACCGTGAAACAGCCGGAAAAAAAGTAGCCGGAACCGTGAAACCGCCGGAAAAAAACTGCATGAACCGGACCTAAGAACCGCGGGTTGGAACCGGAACCGGTCCAACGGTTCCATGGAACCGGAACCGGAACCGGGACCGGTCCGGGTGAACCGGCCCACCGGTTCCATGGAACCGTGAAAAGAGCCGTTGGAAACTAGCCGTTGGGATTTTTCTATAAATACCCACCACTTTCAATCATTTTCATTCACAACTCATCTCTTCTCCTACTCTCTCTACTTACTCTCTCTACTTAATTCTTTAATTACGCAATTATTCTCTTAATTATATAATTAGTCTTTTAAGTATTTCTTAATTTAGTTAATTACATAATTAGTCTATTAATTATTTATTTATTTCTTAATTCTATTATTATTACAATATTATCAATCATGTCTTCTTTTTTGAAAAAAGGCTCAAAAAAAGTTACTAAAGTGGCAAAATCATTTGGAGGTTCCAGCTCCTCCAAAAGAAAGGCCACTTCTACTCCGTCGGTATCAACAACACCTTCGATTAGAATTAGATAGTTATCTTAAACATCACTTTGAAATTGATCAAGGTAGCTATAATATTTTAGAGTGGTGGAAAGAAAAATCTGTAAAATTTCCCATTTTATCGAGAATTGCAAAGGATATCTTTGCAATTCCTACGTCAACAATTGCGTTGGAGTCTGCTTTTAGTGCAGGTAGAAGAGTTTTGGACGAAAAGAGATCTTGTCTTGCTCCACATAGTATTCAAATATGTGTTTGCAAGAAAGATTGGGATCAAGCGGAGATTCGAACACAAGGACTAAGGAACGATGATGATCAAGACGACGATGATGATCCATGGATGATGATGGATACATCTGCATCATCGTCAGGAGGAGAGTCAGCGGAAGCATCTAACCAACCAGATGATAACGAAGACGAATAGGATCAATCGAACAACGATAAATCAACATTCAACAACTATAAATAAAAGGTATGACAAAGAACTACGTGGGCTTTGATTCCTTCGGGATACGTAGGCAGCTTAGTATTCCTTTGGGTACTAGGTTCAAGTCCATTTTCTCCCTCTTTTTTTATTAATCATCTTTATCGACATTATCATTGATTCTTTTCTTATTAATTTATTTTTTTCATTCTTTTTAGTAAATATTTTAATAACGATAACAACTTGACAAGCAATGAATTTCGCTAATAATCAAGTAATCATCAAAGGTACGTCCACAATATTATAGTATTTTTTTATTATATAAATATTTAAAGAAAAAATAAAAATGGAACCGATGGTCCGACCCGCCCGTCCCGTGAGTTGGAACCGCCGGAACCGCCTCATGAACCGCCAAGGAACCGTTTGGAACCACCCGGAACCGGAACCGGTCGCGACAGGTTCCAAATGGAACCGGAACCGGATGGAACCGGAACGGAACCGGACCAACCCGGACCGTGGTCATGCCTAGGGGTAATTATAGGGGTAATAAAAATAGAAAACAAATATTCATGAATGTTATTAATAACTTTTGAACCTGGGTTTATGCTGTGGGAAGTGAGAGTACTAACCACTGATCTAACATATACTTTTTTATACTATTTGATTTTATTTTGATTTAATTGATGTCAACTAACGTCGTTGACCTCATTATAGATCCGCCCTTGGACCCAACAATTAGGCTCACACACCCTACCGGGACAAACAATTATAATACAACAGTATAAAAATGAAATTCAATTTCATCACAAATAGTTCATTCAAGATAAACACATTAACAACTCTCTAATAAATTCTCTCTAACTTTCTCTATTAAACTAATGAAATATCATGCAACTCCCCTTAATTAAACTAACCGCCCACTAAAAAATGATGCCTAACCTTTTTATTAGAAGCTGAAATGCAGTTGGAGCAAGAAACGAAGCGGTTAGCATGCATGATGCAGCAGGTGCACTAACCTCGTAATCAATGATCATACTCCTCTACAGATGATTTCTTCCGTATATCTGTGCAAATATGTCCAGAATCGTGGGTCACAGCTTGGTCGTTTGCTTGACCCACAGAAGTATCTGTATTCATACCATGCAGGGTAGTAGTATGATTGAATTTTTTTTCGGGATCCATTGACCTTTGTTCGAGTTAAATATTTAAAACACTTCTCCAGACGGTGCCAAATTATTTCGGTGATGAAACGAGGAAGTGTAAAAGACACTTAAAATACCTTAAGATAGGTGTAATCGGGTACAAATGTCAATATGCTGAAAGTGCTTATGATCCTTCCACTGATGAGACCTCAAATCTTGCAATACAATGTTAGCCTTGCTCGGGGGTGGTTTTCCAGAAAACCCCTCTAATGCTCAAGTCAGATCGGGAAACAGAAAGTAATGAATATATGATAATTAATGAATGCAAGATTAACGGAGTATAGAATTAGTTCAGATCAATTGATGGATATTTGGTTAAGTATAAATTGTTAATAAGAAGGCGATGTATTTTTATGGAGTAACGGTAAGAAGATAAAAACTTAGTCAGGTGCAAATGATATATGTAACATGTATTTATAATGGTAGAATGGAGGTTAGATGGTAAATTAATGTGGGAATCATGAGTATGATGTGAGTGGCAAGTTATGGTTAGTAGTGGGTAGTTATTTTAGGAAGTTATTAAACCAAGGTAGGTGATTTTGAGTTTGACTAAATAAATTACGGATTTATATATTTGACCCCGTAACATAATCAATCTAGGTTATAGCTACTATTCACGTAAACTTAAGTAAATATGACCATTGTTATTTACTAAATCATTTCGTGATTGTAATTAATAATATCTTAGCTACTTTACAAAACTAATATATATACGGTTTACTACCTTTTCCTAATATATATATATATATATATATATATATATATATATATATATATATATATATATATATATATATATATATATATATATATATATATATATATATATATATATATATATATATATATATATATATATATATATATATATATATATATATATACTCTTAAAAATAAAAACACTTTACTAACCGTTTTAAGCAAATTTTTAGAGTCATACTATAACTACACATTCTAGGACATTATTTAGTAAGCAAGTCATTATCTCCTTTCGGATCTAATAATAATAATAATAATAATAATAATAAGAATAATATTTCACTAAAAATTACTTATATATGACCAATAATCCTAATTAACTAAATATCCAAAATAAATGAAAATATTTAACTACCTCTGAAAACTAATAGAATGAATGATCACAAAAATTTCAAATTATATAGTTTCGTTCATTTTGTATGCCGCAATGCGTAATAACATTACACCGATTAACATGGATTATATATATTGGTCTCTAAAATAATTATAATTAGCATTTTCTTTTCTTTTTACATGTCTAAATTTTCCATATAAATATAAATAATATTATATGTGAATTAAGAAACGAGAGGAATAACCAGTTATCTTTATATATAACCTTTAATTAGAGAAGAAATATAGAATTTAAGTAATAGCCTAAGAAAAATAATAACTCTCCAATAACCTTGTATAAAATAATTTCTTCAACAGAAGTATACGATCCCAAATGGCATTCGACAACCTTGACTAGCTCTTACTTGATTCACGTTTAATGGATGAAGGACAATTTTATTTTATTAAAAAAAAAATAATACAAAACCGATATTGTTATAAAAAAGGAGAAAAGAAGAAGTGAAAAGAAAAAGAAAAAATAAAATTTGTGATACTAGTAGAATGAACCGTTGGAATTCCCTTCAAATGCCCACGACTTAGCTTCTACATTTTATACTTTGTTTAGGGATTTTATGTATAGGAAAAATAAATAAATAAATAAATAAATAAATAAAACACTTATTAAAAGCTAATAAGGTATCATTAGTATAGTATTTTACAACACTAAATATGATAAGTCAACAAAACCTTTCAATCTATTTATATCTAGTACTAAAACTGAGAGTATCTAAGGACACGTGTTATGTTCTGATAAGTTTAGTTTCCGCCTAATAACTAGAGTACTGAATACGCTATTATCTCAAATAACTTTTAATATCTAGATTATCTACTATAATAATCCTTACAATTAAGGAATTAATTACTGCAGCATTAATGACTTTCTATGTCTCCTTAAATTAATTATCACATTTTTAAAAGATCACGTCAATCTTTTTCTCAAAAAAATTCCCTATCTTTTTTCTATTCTCATATCTAAAAAGTTTGGTTTTTTTTTAATTTTTAATTAAGTCTATCTACTGAGTTTTTGGGTTTAGCTAATTCGAACAAAAGAGGGAAGTAAAACATATAACCAATCCCGATAAATGAGCCATATCTCCTACATTAGTCAATTTTTTTCTTTTATTTTCTTAAATATTTTATTTATTGATTTTTGATATCATATTTTTTCTATGCATGTGAATGATTTATTTATAAATTTAAATTTTAATTGCTTTTTATTGTTATTATTTTGATTGACCAAACCTGGATCTCTTTTTCTTAATTTAGCAAAATTTAATTTCTTTATTTAAATTGAGGGAAAGTAAGTCGTGTTTAGAGATAGACAAAATCTACAGAGGAGTAAATAAACTTTAGAAGGATTGACAATAACAATCATGATATTGTTTCCTAATACTAAAATCTAAAATTTATTTTCCTGATAGGAAAATAATGAGCAAGATATAAAAGTAGAATTAATCATTTGATTATTACCTAACATAAATTTTAAATTTTTTTCCAATATGTATTTATGCATGATCAATCATATATAGTTGTTTCATGTGTCAAAAGTAAGCAAAAACTAAAGATTTTAATATGTGATGATTATGATAATATTTATAAGTTAACATACAATATTTTATACAAAAAAGTGGTTCAATATTTATAGTTGATAAAAGTTGTTATAAATGTATCCATTTTACGAAGTTTATATATCGTTTAACTTTATTTTTCGTCGTAATGTATATTATGGTACACAAACCTATATTTTAAATTACGTACTAATATTATTTTTTTATTCATCCGTGTTTGATATTTTTTATTTATTTACGTAAAAATATATGTTAAATATGATAAAATATTAAATAACACGTGCTAATCACGGGCAATCACCTAGTACTATGCTAAATCTTTTACCCTCCCCCTCCATAAAATCCATACGGTTACTTTTAGTTTTTATTATAATTTTTTATATTATTATTAATTGATTTATAGTCTTGAATTTAATATCGTATGCTCAATATTTATTTCTTTATACTATAATTACTATTCATAAATTCACTTGGGAATGGACATTTGAATTGTAAATCTTGAATTGCTTCAATTTATTTGTTTGGAAGGTCATGAATTTCAATTCTAGAATTTGGCCCAATTCCAATATAATTTCAATGCTCTTTAAAATGGCCCATGGTAAAATGACAACCCATAACGTATCATTTGAAATCCAGTTTGCTCTTCCACTTTCAAAAACCCTATTTCATTTTTCTGCCTCAATCAATTGCTGTGCCCACTTCTATCTCTCTTTAATTGCTGTGTTCTCCCAATTCCAATTGAATCTGCCTCGATCCACCATTGTTGTTGGTGTTCATTGCTCCAAAGCTTTTTGTCCTTGCTTTTCAGGTATGCTTCATCTCTTTCTATTTCTCTTCAAGGTATTTTTCAAGGTATTTCTGGAATAATGATGAAGCTTTTTGAAGTTTAGAAGCTGATTAAAGATGTGTCAATTGGTTTCTTCTTCCTTCTACCTTTAATTATTTATACTTTCCATCAACCTTTTTATTTTTACAAAACCAATTAATTGATTACAGAAGAACAAAAAATTGATTACAGAAGAACAGCAAATTGATTACAGAAGAACAGCAAAAAAGTCTTGACGAATTTGCAATTTTGTAAGTTGTTACTCCATTTTATTTAGGCAACACTTTTTTTTACTATTAAATATCAGTTTGTTGTTGAGAAATTTGCATTTTATATGAACTAGATTATTACTGAATTGATCAGAAGCATTATTTTTTTTGCTTTTGATTGTTGTAGGCTGTAGCATTTCCTCTTTACAAATTGGGTTTTTTATTTTCTTTTTATATATTTTTGTAAGTTGTTGGCTTTTACGAGCCACGTTTCATTTGATTATTACCCTTTTATTTTAATGCATAAGTTTAATAGGCTATACTATCATTCTCAAAAGCACAAATGGTGTATTAGCATTAATTTCCAGAAGTTTGCAATACTTCGTTGTCCATCACTTATTAGTGGTAACTTATTAATTGCAATTTGTAAGGAGTTAAATCATATACTTTATTTATAAGGGGTTAAAAGTTAAATCATATACTTCTACTAGAAGTGTCAAAGATTCTTAATGTTAATAATAATTTATACAATTTGTAAGTACTTATTAATTGCAAAATACTCCCATATATCCTAAGTGACAAATATTTTTTTTGTGGGAAGACAAAAAATGTCTGATCAACTTAGTATTCAAGAATCCTGAAAACGTGCAAGGGAGAATGTGGATAAAGATAAGAAAGTTGTTATGGCGGTTGTAGGTTTTTTCATGACAGTTGTTGTGGCTTGGTTTGATTTGAGGTATGAAGTAAAGGAAATAACATGGAATCAACAAGAACGTATGAATAAACGAACAATTTGGATGGACACGTTGATGAATGACAGAATATGTAGGGAGCAATTACGTCTAGATAAACGTTGTTTTGAAAAATTGTGCAATATTTTACAATCCAAGGGTGGTTTAGTGACTACAAGATATGTTACAGTGAAAGAAATTGTTGCAATTTTTCTTCATGTTCTTGCACATGATTTGAAAAACAGAACAATACAAGCAACCTTTGCTCGTTCTGGAGAGACTATTAGTCGACAATTTCATGTAGTCCTTAAAGCACTACTCAAGCTTGGCCAGTATTATATAAAACCATGTAATAACCAGAGCAATTACACAAAGGATACAAAGTGGAATAGGTTTGAGGTAAGTTATAGTATTAAAAATAAATTGATGTCTTTACTTTCTTAGGAGGTTTGATTTGTAGTATTAACTAGCATAAACCATATTAGGGCGTTGTTGGAGCTCTCGATGGAACTCATATTAAAATCACTGTGCCTATTGAGGATCGAGCTCGCTACCGAGATAGAAAGGGGGACATTAGCACCAATGTTTTAGCTGCATGTGATTCAAATCTTCGTTTTACTTACGTTTTGCCTGGTTGGGAAGGTTCTGCTTCGGATCCACGCGTTTTTCGTGATGCTCTTCAAAGGCCTAATGGTTTGAAGATTCCTAGAAGTAAGACTTTATATGTGTAACAACAACCTAATAATTTACACCAAATGTAAAATGAAATGCTAATATATGTATAATAATTATATAATGTAGATAAGTATTTTCTTGTGGATTTGGGATTTGCTAACGCTGAAGGCTTTCTAGCTCCTTATAAAGGTACGAGGTACCATTTGAATTTGTGGAGAGGCACCACTCCAACAAATTACAAAGAGCTTTTTAATTTACAACATTCTTCAGCTCGAAACACAATTGAAAGGGCTTTTGGGTTATTGAAAAAGCGATGGAGTATACTTAGAGATCCAAGTTTTTATGATAAAAAGACTCAAATTAGAATTATCAACGCTTGTTTTATTCTTCATAACTTTTTGAGGGATGAAATTATGGATGAAACAAGTCTTATTAATGAGGTAGATGAAGATTTACTAAATATAGAGACAATTGATGAAGAAGATGTAGAAGATGATTACATTATTAGTACGCAATCAAGTAATGAGTGGAAAGTGTTTAGAGATAATCTTGCTCAAAAGATGTTTGAAGAATATCAACTGCGAAGGAGACATGTTACTTGAGATTTTAGTTAGGAGATCTTTGTCCTAAATGTCTTACATGCTTGTAGATATTAAGCTAGATTTGAAGTCTTATTACTCTCTTAAGTATTATTTGAAAGAACAACTTAATTATGTATTTTTATTTGCACTAAAGCCTTTAAAGTAGGTTGTTTTGTTGGGTACATGAAGACTTGTTTAAAATCATATGGCTTCCTTATTTGCACTGCTACTCGTAATTGTTCATATGTAATTATTTCACTACATATTCTGTAATTTGTATTTATATTGTTGAGGACATGCTTGTTAATGTTGATTGCCTTTGCTGAGACATACTTTTAGCATTCATCATGAAGAGATCCGAAAAAGAGCCAATGGTACCACAAAAACAACCAAAACGATCTTATCTCACTTGGAACCAACAAATGGATGGTATACTTATCTCCACTTTGTTTGAGCAAATCAGTGAAGGAAATAAGGGCGATGGAGAATTCAAACCACAAGCATATCAAGCTGTTGCTGATAACCTAAGGAACCAATTGGGTTTATTGGCTACCACCGAACATGTAAAGAATCGAATCAAAGTATGGAAGAAACATCATTCAGTTATCACAGATATTCGCACTTACACAAAGTTTAAGTGGGATGATGATAAGAAGATGCTTATTATCCCAATTGAAGACCACGAGGAATGGAGTGCCTATTGTAAGGTACAATCTCATAAATTGACTTCATCTAAATATTTGCTAATAATGTTCTTAATTAGTTTCAATTTCATATTATCATCTATTAAAATTCTCCACCTTATTTTCAGTCTTTGCTTGTCTTTGCCTTTTGTATTATTTTCGGCCCTTGGTTTTTATATTATTGTCAGTGCTTGTGATACTTTTTATAGTAAATAAATAGAAGTATAAATAACTTGTATTTTTGATCTTTATAATATTTATCTAGTAATTTTTGTAAATAGGTCAATCCCTTGGCGTCTGCTTATAGAAATAAGAATATCGATCATTGGGATGAAATATGCACACTATTTGCCATGGATAGAGCTACGGGTCAAGAAGCTGAGCAACATGAAGAATCTGTGGCAGCTATGGAGAAAGAAAATGAAACTTGCAGTGCATCTGAGGCAAACTCGGCATCATCAAACAAGAGGTCAAAGAAAGATTCTATCGTGGATGTTATTTCTAGATTTACAGAGTCGTTTGAAAACTATCTACAATCAAACAAACTTCCACCTAAGCCCGATTCCAAAGAGGTTTATGATGTTGTTTCAAAGGTTGCCGGACTAGATCTACATGAAGTCTTGAAGGCAACAAAGCTGTTTTTGAAGGATACAGAAGAGTTTGTTATGTTAAAGGAACTACCAGAAAATGAGAAATTAGACTGGGTGTTACTATGTCTTAACTCTTGAGTAGCTTTTTTCAGATTTTATTTTTGTTTATATGGACAGTTTGGATGTGTTTAGAGTGGTATTGACTATATTTTTCCAAAAAAGATTTTGAACCATTATGTTTGATTAAATGTTATTATTGAATTCAAGAATTGTAATTCTTCATTTTTGCCAAACAATGTTAGAATTTGAAACTTAGAAATTAAAAATCTCATTGATTCCAAACAAATTTTAGGATTTGTAATTATGAAATTGTAAATTCTAAGATTTTCCAAACAATAAATTTGAAATTGAAATTCAAAATTTAGAAATTCAAAATTGAATTCTGAATTTTCAATTCAATTCTTGGTTTCCAAACGCTACTTAACGTAATTAGTTATTTCTTAATACGTACGTACTCTTAATAATCATGAATTTATTTAGCCTTTTTAAATAAATGAAATTACTATATATTCTTTTATTTACCTAATTTGAAAATAATATTTTTTTTTGGTAAAAACAACTTATATATTCTTTTTAAACATAATATTTTACGGTAAACTAAATGATAAAGTTTCCTCCAAATTTTTAGGGTGTTACAGTTCTTCTCACAACTGGTGAATACTATTACAGTGGTAAATTATTACATCTAACAAAAATACTGAGCTTCCCATTTTCTTAAATCCTTCTCAAAGGATACTTGTGACAAATCCACCATCCCCAACATCGAAAATAACTAAAACCACATTTTAATTTTCCCACAAAACGAAAATGAAGGAATTAGTAACGAAAAACAATAATGACAATTGAACGTACTTATAATAACAAACCTTAGATCTACACCGATCGGACGATGGAGGAAGAAGCACAAGGGATATTTAACGTTCGAGCAACTAAAGTACTCAATCATAATATTCTAACATTACCCCAAAGATTTGAGCAAGGGAGAAGTGGGGAGTATAAGAAAAAAATTGTAAAGTTAAACTGAAAAAATCAAACTGTTGTCATACTTTCCCAAACTTAATTCTTGGTTTGTTGATATACTGATCACTTAGAGGCCCATTCTACACCTATTTTATGATTTTTTAAATGGGGCTCGGGCGGTAGCCCTTTGGGCCTATCCTTAGGGTCGGCCCTAAGTATAAATAGGCCCTTAATAACTGATTAGGGTTTCCTCTCCTCTTCCATCATCCTTTAGACTTTTTTTTACTCTTTTCCTTTAATTTACTCTAGAATTCATCCTTTAATTTAGTTCTTCATTAAGTTTTTCCATTAATCTTTCATTGAGTATTATAAGTTTCCTTTAACATTTAATTTCCTCTGTTTTTTATTTCTTGTACTAGTTTTATCTTCCATTAGTGAACTTTTATTATTGTCACTAATCATTCTTTAATAAGAATTAGTCTTGTTTTTCATTATTGCTCTTTGATTCAATCATTGTGTTCTTTGGTATTAAACTATTACTTCTCTTGCAATTTTCTTTATCATCATACTTATTCATGTTAGTATCATCTTAGGGTTTGTTTTCATTGCTTTCACCATGAATAGTGAGTATATCCGTTTTCTAGGGTTAGGGTTTGAACCTATAATTCAAATATTAATTGATGATTGAAAGTGTCTATGAAATTAGGATTAAAGTGATTAAATTGCGCTAATAACCCTAAATTAAACATGCTTCTTGGACGAATCAATAGAACTAGCGTGTGAGAATAGGATCAACTTTGATTTAGGGTAAATTTTAGTTAAATTCTCATTAATTCATTTAATGAAATTAGTGTGTGAGATTAACAAGATTATATTTAATCACATAATTAATTCGATATTTCATAGACATTAATAAGAGTTTGATCATATAAGAATTTAGCGGATTCCCCACACCCTAGATCTTTCATTATATAGTTTCAACCACATTTTTTATTGCATTTTTAGCTTGTTAGAAAACAACCAATCAAGCATTTTTTTTTTCCTCCTTGAGCAATATAATTAGTAGGAATTAAAAAGTTTTTGGTCATAACTTCCTTGTGTTCGACCCGCGACTACTCATACCCTGTGCGCTTGTGATTAAATAAAATTTGCGCGTGATAGGGATCAGCTTGATCTAGGACCCTATTGGTGTAGACCCAAATCGACCTTAGTTTAAGGGTTTGGGTCCACCCATTTGTAAACACTAAGTATCCGTGTCGGATTTAAATCTATGATTTTAGTTCCGGGGTCCACACTTTTGTGACTTAAGTCCGACCCATAGACCATTTTGCACTTAGTTTCTAAAAAACTGCATAATAACTATTTTGTGTATCTTTTTGTGGGATTTGTAACTTTATATTTTGGAAATTGGGTGATTTGAAACTTTTTCGTTTTGTAATTTGAAATGTTATCGTTGTATTTGTACTTTAAAAATCGATAAACATGATGAATACTTCATTT
This sequence comes from Amaranthus tricolor, assembly GCF_026212465.1. Classification (NCBI taxonomy): domain Eukaryota; kingdom Viridiplantae; phylum Streptophyta; class Magnoliopsida; order Caryophyllales; family Amaranthaceae; genus Amaranthus; species Amaranthus tricolor. The sequence continues at coordinate 18,172,154 of NC_080061.1, forward strand.
TAAGAACATGAACGTTAGAAAACTTCGATTGTTTAATTAGTATGATGTAGAGAGGTCAGACGGGTAAAATTATACAGCTTATGAACTGCATTTGCTCCAGTTGGAGCAGGTATGTGTATGATGTTGGTGGGTAGTAGGTGGATATGAGTATGAAAAGCCCTACTTGCCATGGGTAGTGGGCAGGTGGTGGGTATGAGGTCTTATCCACCCCATACCCTACCACCTAGCCCCATACCCATCAAATACACACCTGTCTTGCCTCATAGCTGCCTACCCTATATCTACAATGTACTGATTTATATCAATTTTGTATATTATCATTAAAAACTAGTGACAAAAATTAAGGATATTAATTTTATTCTATTACATCGTATGGTTTAAATAAAATTAGATAAACAATTAAATTTGTAATGATTTATGAAGTATTTAACGCGGACTTTGAGTGAATGTAAGATAGGTTTAAAGTGGGTATACCCATGATAGGTAAATGAAACAGTCGCATTATTAATGAGATTTTAATTTCATTAGTCGTTTTTACCGCCTCATTTTTTTTATATTTGTTCATTACTAATTATAATTTAATTAGTGATGGTTTTAATTTGAAAATTTTCTAAGGTGATTAGAATTTTGTTAGTTCTTAATGTAGTTATGAACCATAACAAGTAACATAAATTTTTGGAGGTAAAACTTAAAATTGAGCAACTACCATAACATTTTGGAGAAAATTATAATACTTACTGGAAGACTTTATTAAACCATGATGGGAATAAATTAAATATTTGATACATATATACAAGTGATTTTCAACATGAAATACAAGTTACATAAATTGTTACGTGTTCAACAATTTTTATCCAAACTTTAAACTATCTTAGATAAACCTTTTCTACACTAAAATAGACCAAATAAAGGACAAAAATCACCAAAAAAATAAACCCCAACCAGCCATGCTATAGGTGCACCCCCTACCCTCCTTTTTAGCCCATGTACACTTACATACTCAAGCAAATTGTTCTACCCAAAACCTCTTTTGTTCTACTCATAGTTTGTGCATTATTGCAAGCATGTAAAATCCCAATCAAGAGCAAAAACAACCAGCATACTAGTTCATTCATGCTTTCTGCTTCAAAATCACACCAAAAAGTCACACCAAAGACCTCCTCTCCATTTCATTCATTAATTTTCAATTCATACATTCACAAATTCATTCAAACAACTTCTCTCAAAGATCTCAATAAGTCTTATATGCTTTCTGCTTCAAAATCACACCAAAAACACTTCAAAAACACTCATTGTAGTACAAAATAGTTGTTGCCCAGATTAATAAATTCATCATATACACCATCAAAAAGACATATAAACACATACAAGTTCATCTATAATCATCTCCAACAAACACCCTTTCATTGCCTTAAAAAAAACTTACATAAACACTATCTATATGAAGTTTGTGAACATAAAAACTTTATAAACACATTATTCATTTTATTATACTTCATCTTTAGTACTCTGGAGCATTCTTACAAGATATTTTCATTTCAAGTTTACAAACTTTGTTATTACTGCTTATACTAGAACAAGTATATACAAAATGATTTTCGTATGAAATCTTAATCATAAATCAAGTATGGTATTAAAATATATAATGACTAAAAAGAGGATGTAACTTTTTTAAAGGGGTCAAATGCGGTGAGTATATCAGGGAATGTAGCTGCCTCTCTCTCATTGTTAGCCCATAGAACTTTGACCATGGTAATATCCTTTCTTCGAGTACTATAGACTTTCATATCCAAAATACAAATACGATGTTCTTCATATGACAAATTACCAAATTGGCATCAAGTTCCAAATGATCTAGATCCGAAACATGAGATGTCGTGGCAATATTACGCTTTAATTGCGAGACATGGAAGACATCGTGAACTTTTTCAAAAGAATTAGTAAGAGCTAATCGGTATGCAAACTTTCTTATACATTCTAGTACGTCATATGGACTGATTAATCTTGGACCAATTTTCCCCCGAGTACCAAAACGAACTACACCGCGTATAGGGGATACTCTTAGCAATACTTGATCTGCTACCTGAAACTTTTTAGGTTATCGTTTATAACCTCCGTAAGAATTCTAAAGATCCCAAGCCTCCTTTACCCTATCATAAATCAACATGATATGTCATTTGTAGTAACAAATAGGGCCCTAAGGTAGAAGCTTCCATAAAGCCATCCCAACATACCAAACTATGACAATGTCGTCTATATAAAGCTTCAAAAGGAGCCGTTTGTGTTGTGGTTTGATAGTTTCTATAAGAAAACTCAATGAGATCCTAATGATCATCCTAAGAACCCTATCATTCCATGGCAACAACCCTTATCATATCTTCTAAAATCTGGTTTGTCCTCTCCATCTACCATTTATTTGAGGGTGAAATGAAGTACTATGCAATAAGGTGGTTTCCAAAGCTGATTTCCAGAAGTTAAAAATATAACGTGTATCCCTATTCGACATAATCATACAAGGAACTCCATGCAATCATACAACATGCTTAATATAAGCTAGTGCTAATTAATCCATGTGCTACTTACAATTCATGGGAATTCATCGCATTGACTTTGTCAAACGATCCACTATCATCCATAGGGTATTATTACCCGACTTCGTTCGAAGAAGTCTAATGACAAAATCCATTGAAATGTCGTCCCAATTCCACACTGGAATTTCTAAAGGTTGAATTAAACCACCTAGTCGTTTATGCTCAATATTTCCGTGAAGAACGAAAGTTGAATTGATAGGATGTTCAATCTATATTATAGTTCTCCTTCTCCTATGATCTCCAGATATAACTTAGCAAATTCTCACGTCAAATCATCATTATTTCCCAAAGTAGCTACACAGTGACTGGACTTCCTATTTAATGTATCGGCTACCAAATTTTTTCTTTTCTCGTGTTACTTGAATTTGAGATCATACTCAGTCAATAAATCCAGCCATCTTCACTGACGCTTATTAAGATCATTTTGGGTATACAGGTACTTCAAGCTCTAGAAACTGCAATTGAAAACAAGATTCTAAATCGAAAAACATGCAGTCACGGCTCGCGACCTCGCCCCTTGCGAGAAAACTGTATTTGATAAAATAACCATGTTATGAAAATTGTATTTGTTAAAATAAATTATGCAAATTTTGTATTTTTTTAAAGAGATTATAAACCTCATGTTTTATTTAAAGTTTTGTTATAAAGTATTAGTCATTGTAATTGTTTTATTGATAGTGATAAAATGAAAATTAGACAAAGGATACTATGTATTCGAATATGTATGAAAAATACAAGAGCTTGATTCCAGGTATATATGCTTTTAGGATCGGTCTCGAGCAACCTTTCCTGTTTAGTTCTTGCAAGAACAGTTTTTAGGTGATGATGATCGACCATTATTACTAGATAGATAAATCAAACCTACAATCTACCAGTCACTGAATATTTCCTATTTTTGTATTATGCTTTAATAGTAATTAAGTATTGTTACGAGGTTTGGCAAATATTGTGACTTTTATGAGGAATTTACCTCAAAATGTTAGCTTTGAACTCACGCAATTCTTAGCCGTATTTGGTTTATTAACGAATGTGTTCTTTAACATTAAATGTTACATTATGATGTAAAATAGTTTTAAGTATTTCCAAACATCAGATGAATAAAAGAATTTGATACTAAATGAGCAAAGGGTTAAAACATAAAACTTATGAATGATTTTCGTATTTAAATGTTGCATTGTCTGTCGGGTTAGCTCTGCTTTTGAGATGATGTCTACTTGTATTGTGTGCTATGTGCGAGGCAAGGACTTCTTTTTGAAATACATTCTTTTTCCATGTATTTTATAATGTAAATTAGATAATTAAATTGTAGTAATTTGTAATGTTTTGTAAATAGTAATTACTTAATTATGTAAAAAGTTTTAAATAACTCTGATATTAGTTTGTTGTGATCATCAAATCATATATCGGATTCAGTCCAAACTACTATAAGTTTTTCGCTGTGTTAGTGGACAGTAGTATTATACTATTTACCTTGGTTTGGGCTGTTTCAATAAGGGTAAACGCTATTGCAACCATCTCTAAGTCATGTGTAGGGTAATTGACCTCATGTGTCTTCAAATGTTGCAAAGCGTACACTATAACCTTCCGATCCTACATAAGCACTAGTTTTGCATACAACTTATTCTCTAGAAGGGTTTGCAAAACATGTGTAAACAATCTTTATGCTCAATTTTGTCTCTAGAGTACATTAAAATATCGTTGATGAAGACCACCACAAATTTATCCAAGTAGACACTAAATACCTAGCTCATTAAGCAAATAAATGTTGCAGGAACTTTTGTTAACCCAAATGACATTACAATAAACTCAAAATGTCCATATTGGATTCTAAAAGCGATTTTGTGAATATTCCCTTCATCAATTCTTAACTGATGATACCTTGATTTGAGATTGATTTTTGACAACATCCTCGCTCCCCTCAAATGATTGAACATGTTAACAATTTGAGTTAGTGGATGTAAATACATGATACTAAGTGTTTCGGTGATGAAACAAGGAAGTGCAAAAGACACTTAAAATACCTGGAGATAGGTAGAAGTGTGATCAAGAGGATCAACTCGTGGGAGGATGTGACTTGAATTCCTGCAAAACAACACGTTAGCCTTGCCCGGGAGGTGTTCTCCCGGAAAACCCCTCCGACGCTCAAGTTAGAACGTGGATATGAGAATATGGAGTTAGTGATTACAGAATGAATACAAAAAGATGCAGTGGGTGATGTTATTGGAATGTTGGTAGGCTAATGAAGTGGAGTATGAGCAAGGATGCTTAAGAGGGTTATTTTCAGATGCCCCCTTCCTCTCTTGATGGTAGCCCCTATTTATAATGGTGAGGAAGGGAAGTTACATCGGAGAGTGGGAGTTGAAGACCATGGGAGACATGGGCAGTCAATTCCCATGGAGGAAGGATTACCATACAATTAAGGGGAAGTTATCTTTGAGGAGAAATGGACTAACATGGGAGTAGTGGGCAGTTATCAATCTTGAAGTAAGGAGATCCATGCATTGTGGAAGAATGGGAAGTTGCTTTACGGGAAGGTAGTTTAAGGCATTGAGAGGTTACTAATTCATGGGCCATTCAAGGGATATGGAAAACCCAGAAGAAAGCCCGTTGACCGAAAGTCAAAGTCAACCCGAAAGGTCAAGGGGTATTTAAGTAATATAACGTTAATTATTAAATAAATTAATAAAAGAATAAATATTACCATGACATTTAGCCTCACGCATGAAGGAGGATGTGAGGAATAGCCCCAGCGATCAGAAACATCTTCCTTTATGCGGAAAAATACGCGTCCGTCGGACTCGGTTTGATGAAGAAACATGATCGTAGAGAATACTCGAAAGCTCATAAGGAGTAATATGGCCACAACCTGGCAGTCCTTCTGACGGATTAGGAAAATTTGGCTCGTAAGCTTCGAATCGACAGTTCACACGTCCAATTCCGAGTTATAATGGAGAAGTTATCGACTTTCAAAATAACCGCAAGAGATGCTTTAAAGTAAAGAAAAATGATTAACACCATCAAAGCTGCGGCTTCCAGAATGCTGCGGAATGTCTTTAGTTATCCTTTTTATTTATCGGCAGAAGAATAGATGCAGGAGTCGGACCCCGATACGTGCCCCACTGATGTCGCGGAAGTCTCAGTACTTAGAATATTTTTAAGTAAGGCAGCCCCCAAGGGGGGTCCGACTTATCGACCTCACGGATCTCCAAGGACCTAGGTATCTTCTTTTTATCAGGGCTTCGAGCCTGAGAGTAGGAAGGAAACATGATACCGCGGCATAGTTGAACTGACCCCCTAGCTAAATGAGCCACATGTATGGAAGACACGGCTTGAACATATACTTTGATTTTTATTCTTTACTGAGGTACTTAGGGGGGTCCGACTTATCGATGAGGCGGGGAATTTTTAAAACTTGAAGTCATTTTAAATTTCCTCGTTCTGACATGCCCCCCTTCTATCTCAAAAGACGTGGAAAGATTTCGTAGTTCCATGTTACGGATGACACTAAAGGTAAGGAAGCATTTCTCCCGTACTTAGAATTTTTACCTTAACTGGGACCATTTGGGGGTCCGACTTGTCGACCATGCGGACACCCCAACACGGAATAATTCGCATTCGTTCTGGAGTGTAACTCAGGGTCCGACTCATCGACCTTTCGGAATATTATCAATACCAGACCACAAAACATATCCATAACTTTCCTATGACGCGGAAGGGGCATTTAGGTCCGCGTCTTCGATCATACGGATAAAGGCAGATTATACCATACTTAGTTTTTACATGTCAGTGTTCCAATGAGTCCGACTTATCAATCATACGGACTCTGAAATATTTCACCTCATACATACGACGGTTTAGAGCAAAAGTAATGCGGCATGGCGTTCGCCGTATCCATAAGTCGGACAGCTGAATATGTAACTTTTCATACTTGAAATAATTCATTCTTGGAGGTGCAGTTTAGGGTCCGACTTGTCGACCTCCCGGACGTACTCAAATGTTGGAAGACTTAGAACAAATTTCCACACTCTCCCTCTCTTTGGGGGTCCGACTTATCGATCTCCCGGCTATAGTTAATAACTGACACTTTAAAGATTTTTCAATATTTCCCTTCTATTGAGGGTCCGACTTGTAGACCTTACGGAACGCGTTGAACACTTATCTTTTTCCCCTCATGGGGAGTCCGACTTATCTTTTTCCCGGCTCTCGTTTGGGATTCTTCTTTCCATTTATTGTACTCAAGTCCCAAAGGCATTTATTGTTGTTATAAATAGGGTGGTTGGAACAGTTCCCTCATTTAATTCTCATTACTTCCTTCAAATTTTTACATCGCTGGAAAGAGAAAGTAGAGAGAGACGCTCTGACAATCATCCCTCCTTCAAACTTCTGACAAATTCTTGAAGATCTTCAAGATATCTGACAGATCTTCATCAAGTTTCTGACAAATCTCCAACTTTCTTCAAAGGTATTCAAACTTTTTCCCAGGTCTTCGAATTTCTTCAAGTTAATCTTCAAACTGTTCTTAAATTTCTTCGATTTGTTCTTGAATTTCTTCAAATTATTCTTGAATGTTAGCCTAGGACATTGAATTCGTTTTATGAATTTAGCCTCTGTCCTTTACAAGTTTCGTCTATTACTTTATGATTCTTGTTAACATGTATGTCGCGGCTACTCAAGAGACCATAGCTAACTCAGACATCAACCCTACTAACTTGCCGGAGACTCCTTTGATAGTACGTAGACGTCTTAATAAAAAGGGGTTATTAATGAATGATTCGGATGAAAGTAGTTCGGTGAGAATTACCCCACATTACGAACCAGTAAAAGCCGGGGATGAGTCGTCTGTATCCCCTATATACCCCCCGGAGATTATGAAAACTGCTCCTTGGGAAGTGAGCATTGCTTTCTTTCCCAATTACTTGCCGCAAATAAATCCTGACCAAGAAGGATTATTGTATGTAGATATGGAAAACCTTGAAGGATCAGCCGAGTCTTCTGGAAGGGAGAGCGCAGCGTCAGTTCCTCCTCCATTCTACATTCCAAACGGCGGGCCCCTAAACTACTTCATTGATTTACAGACCAAGAGAGATCTAGACAACCGTCGGGAAGCCATCTCTCAAAAATGGGGTTTGAAAGACAACATAAACATTATTACCCCGGGGAATTATGACACTGTTAGGTTTCCTCCCCCACACTGTATAGCTGTATACTTTCCCTCTTTTGAGTTAGGACTTAGGTTTCCTCTTCACCCATTTTTTAGAGAGGTGTTAGAGCTGTTAAACGTTTCGGTGCCCGAGCTATATCCTAACGCTTGGGGGTGTATGGTGGCCTTTTTGATTTTATGCAAAGTTTTGGCCGTGCCACCAACACTGACTACCTTTAGATACATTTTTAGAGCCCGCCTATGTAATTCTCAATCATACGGCTGCGGCTGGATTACTTTTACGCACCGTCGTGGGCTGAAGATAGTCCAAGACCTCCCCGATAACCAGAAGGGGTATAGGACGAAATTTGCGTATTTATATAACTCGGGGGGATGGAATATCAAGACCTCCTTCGACATTAAACCCAATCTTGCGGGTTTTAATAACGGAATCCCGCAATGTTCTTTTGATGACGCGGTGATTATCGAGTACGCAAAGATGGACGTTCAACTAGGGAGGAAACCCATGAACGTCCGGCTAAATTGGATTCCGGGTCGTTCCGAGTTGGAGAATGAGAACCTCCTCTCGGCATTCGGCATCAGCTTGGCTGTTGATCGGAGTAAGATTGATTGACTTCTCCCTCCCTATCTTACCGGATTCAGTTTGTTTCTTACTCTTTGTTTTTTCAGGGATAGCCAAGCAAAACTTAAGGGCCAAAAATCCGGAGCTGATGAAGAAATTCAGCGTCATGCGATTCGCCCAAGGGGCCGCCCAAAGAGCCGCGGAAAAGCCATTGCCAACTCCCCCTAAGGTAAGGACTTGATATTTTTCTTTATTTTCTAAACTGATTTGCTTATCGACCTCTTTTTTTTGGTAGGACTCGACGACTGTGGAGAAGGGCCTGGATGACGTGCCCTCGGAACAGGAGGCTCTCCGTCTTCTCGAGGAGAGGAAACAAGTCCACATCCCTGATGAATCTAAGAGGGTGATTCCTCCGCAGACGAGGAGGGTGACTAAAAAGAGTGGGAAGAAGAAGAGGAAAAGAGATTCTTCTTCCCACCAGGGGAGCTCGGCCAAAAGGGCCTCTGTGGGCACGATCCATACAGCCGTGCCTCTCCAGATGAGGTCGGCTGAAGAGGAAGCGTCGCCCCCCTTGGACGCTCCACTGCCAGTCCCGAGCAAGGGGAAGGAGAAGGTGGGGGAGTCTTCCGCGGCTCCCTCATCGCAGTTTGCTGAGGTTTATCGTCGTCGGGAAGTTTCCCCTTTCCGACACGAGATGCCCTTTCCAGAGTTGGGGCACAAGGGCCTGATTATTCGCTTTAACAGGGCGACGTCCAACCTAGTCAGCAAGGTGGACGTCGACCTACTGGAGTCGTTGCCCCCCCGTGATAGGGTGCGTCAGGCGCAAGCTTCGGCGGCAGAGGTAATGACTTTACGCTTAGTGATGATTACTTCGTGTTTCCAGATTCTTTAATAGCCGTTCCTTTGCAGGCGTTCATACGGTTGGCTTTTGAGCTCGACACCAACCGGCAGAGTGCCGCGGACCAGGAGACCGTGGCCGCCCTTACCTTCCGCTGCGAAGAGCTGAACGATGAATTATCAACGTTGCGGGAGGACCTGCCGAGCTTAAAGGAGAAACTGGCCAAGTGTTCTGAGCTGAAAGAACGCTTGGTCAGGACCGAACGATGGCGGGAAAGGGCAAGGACGCAGCTGGACCAGACCGTCGAAAACTTAGATCCTGCTTCCAACAGGTTTGCGACCCTTGGCCATGAAGTCGGCTTGCTGATGGATACCCACGCCAAGCTCGTTCATCAGAACCAGCAACTTATGCAGCAAGTGTCGGCTGATTCTGCCCACTTCAAGATGATTCTATCCGTGGCCAAGGTGTATAAACTGTGCCTAACGAGGAAGGCCCGGATAGCTCGGGACTGGCTACTTTCGGATAAGCCGGAAGCGTCGAAGTTTCTTGGAGATCTGACGGCGGAGATGATGAACGCCGGTTCCTTGATTAGCGACGAAAAGTATCGCTTGGCCGCCGCAGAGTTGGGCATGGATTTTACTTCCCTTCAGCAAACTGCTAATCAGAAGGGGGGTGAAGCCTTGTCCAACCTTGCTTCCGTCTTGGACGGTGAGTCGGCGGTACTGGTCGACGCTGTCTGGGATGCGGAGGAAAAAAGGGCCTGGTCCGAAAGGATGAATGCTGAGGCTGAGAAGGAGGCTTTATGCCTCGACTTAGATCAGTTGGCTCTTTCTTCTCCTCCGGCGTCAGAGGTCCCGGAAAACTTGACGCTCTCCAGCCTGGAGAGTTTGTGCCTTGATTTATCCAATCTTATCATTGATGAAGGTAGAAACCTCCATGGCTTATCCCGAGAGCTGTCCGAGATTGGGGTGGAGCCGTTCAATGTAGAAGATTATGTAAGCTTCACCCCCAGTCTTGAAGAGGGAAGGGTCGAGTCTCCTCTGTCGCCGGGTCAAGATATGGACGCCTTTTTGGAAGATGTATAGTCTTGTAATTTTGTAATTTGATTTTTGCAAACATTCAACTCTGTACTTTGAATATTCTGATGTATATATTTCTGAATATGGAGTTTATTCGTGGAATCCATGCTTTTGTTCGTTGAGCCGTGGCTTCTCTCGTCTGAGGCCGCGGAATATTGCTTAATTGTTTTAGCCATTTGTCCTTGGAATAGCAGAGGGCACGATTTGCTGATGTCACGTGCAGGCGACATCAAGGAAATTTATAGCGCTGACCCCATTCTAGGGGTCCGACTTGTCGATGTCCCGGTTGGGGAACATCTTTGTGAAAAACTTAGAATATTTTGAACTCAGGGACCCCAAACTGGGGGTCCGACTTATCGATGTCCCGGATGGGAAACATCTTTGTGAAAAACTTAGAATATTTTTGAATTCAGGGACCCCAAACTGGGGGTCCGACTTATCGATGTCCCGGTTGGGAAACATCTTTGTGAAAAACTTAGAATATTTTGGAATTCAGGGACCCCAAACTGGGGGTCCGACTTATCGATGTCCCGGTTGGGAAACATCTTTGTGAAAAACTTAGAATGTTTTTGAATTCAGGGACCCCAAACTGGGGGTCCGACTTATCGATGCTACGAACAGATGGTGAATGCTTCAAATGATTTTTGGTCTTGGAACCCTATTCTAAGGGTCCGACTTATAGATATCACAAGTTCGTTAGTGACTTGGAATAATTTGATAATGGGACCCCTCTCAAGGGGTCGGACTTATGAATATTACTGATTTAATAAGATTTGCAAAAGAATTTTACCAAATATTTGTGAACATAAGGGCCGGATAATCTGAAAATGAAACTTCTGTTTATAAATGATTGATAATAATACAAATGACGATGACAAAAGTGATTTCGAATGACAACGCGACTGTTGCGGAATGAAGGTAGTCGCGGATTGATGCTGATAAGTTTGTCACTGATGAAGCTGCTTACACTGATACTAGTAACTGATATACTAGTAACTGATTGCCCCTTGCAAATTTTATTAAATGAAGAATTTCTTTAAGTGGTCTCCATTCCATGGACGGGGCAGTTTTTTCCCTTTCATGTCTTCTAGTTCGAACGTTCCTGGTTTGATGATGCGGGTGACTTTGAAAGGGCCATCCCAGTTGGCTCCTAACTTTCCTTTTTCCCCTATCTTTCCCGTAGTCTCGACTTTGCGGAGTACAAAGTCCCCAATTTGAATACGTCTGGTTTTGACATGACGGTTGAAGCTACGAATCATCTTCTGTTTTTGGGCCATCGATCTTAACAGTGCATTTCCTCTTGTCTCTGGTAGAAGGTCTAAGTTTGCTCTTTTTCCATCTTCGTTCTCGTTGTATGAGTAGTAGGTGACCCTTGTAGAGGGTACTCCTATTTCTACTGGAAGTACGGCCTCGGACCCGTACACTAAAGAGAACGGTGTGTGCCCCGTGGCTTCTTTTGCAGTCGTTCGACTTGCCCATAAGATGCCTGGTAATTCTTCATCCCAATTTCCTTTGACCCCTTCTATCTTCTTTTTGATACCGTTGAGAATTTCCTTGTTTGCGGACTCCACTTGCCCGTTAGTTTGAGGTCGAGATACAGAACTGAACCTGATTTGGATGTTGAACCTGTCGCAATACTCAATGGTGTTCTTGCTAACAAATTGCCTTCCATTGTCTGTTATGATCACCCGCGGTATGCCGTATCTTGTGATGATGTTCCGCCATAAAAACTGACAGACTTGCTTGTCTGTGATCGAACTAAGAGCCTCTGCTTCTACGTATTTGGTGAAGTAATCAATAGCCACAATGATGAACTTGCGCTGCCCCTTTGCTGGTGGAAAAGGGCCAAGGAGATCCATACCCCACTTGTCGAATGGCAGGACGGCTTGCAAGACGGTCAGGTAATTAGAGGGTTTCCTCCCTACCTTTGAGTGATACTGACATTCAAGACACCGTAGGATCAACTCTTCCGCGTCTTTCCGGAGTGAAGGCCAATAATAACCACTCCTAAGGACCTTGCTAATGACAGTTCGCACTCCCTGGTGTATTCCGCATCCGCCTTCGTGTATTTCGCGTAGGATATAGTTTCCTTCTTCAGTAGCAACACATTTCAGGAGGGGATGTGTGTATGACTTTTTATAAAGCGTTCCTTCATGAAGTTCGAACCATTTGGCCTTCTTCTGGAGCATTTTGGCCTGATTCTCGTCCTGGGGGAGCGTTTGATCTTGCAAGTACTTAACGTATGGCTCCATCCATGTTTCAGATCTGTTGATGGTATTGATCATGAAGTTGATGCTGGGGTTAGGGAGCACTTCCCAAATTATATCACGAGCCGCGGAAGTATCTGCGGAGCTGGCAAGTTTTGCTAGGGAATCGGCTTGGGCATTTTGGGATCGTGGAATGTGCTCCAACGTGAACTTATCAATCTTTGGAACAAAGTCCTTCACTTGCTGCAGATACATTTTCATGCTATCATCTTTAGCCTCGAATTCCCCGTTTACTTGCCCCACTATTAATTGGGAGTCTGAGAATGCGGCCAATTCTTTAGCCCCTGCCTTATAGCAGATTTTCAGCCCCATCAGTAATGCTTCATACTCGGCCTCATTGTTGGAGGCCGCGAACTCAAATCTGACCGCCCTTTCCATGCGGACCCCGGCGGAAGACACAATGAGGAGCCTGGCCCCACTCGCCGATTGTGTTGAAGACCCGTCTACATACAATTTCCATTCTCGATTAAGTTCAGCAGGAGGGGGGGTGCTTTCAGCAATAAAGTCAGCCAAGGCTTGTGCTTTAATTGTCGTTCGAGGCTCGTACTCGATGCCGAAATCTGCTAGCTGGTTTGCCCAATCTGTGACACGGCTCGACTTGTTTTTCCCCTCAAGAATCTTTTTTAAAGGTTGATTAGTCCGGACAATGATCGGGTTGGACTTAAAGTATGGCTTCAATTTCCTGCTGGCCATCACTATTGCAAATATGACTTTTTCCACTTCGCAGTACTTCCCTTCTGAGCCGCGGAATGCATGACTCACATAGTATATTGGGAGCTGCTTCTTTTCCCTTTCCGCCACAAGCACTCCGGATAACGAGTATTCGGAGACAGAGACATATAAGACTAGCTTTTCCCCGTTGATGGGCGAAACTAGTTTTGGCAAGGCCGATAGGTGCTCCTTAAGCTGGCGGAAAGACTCTTCTGCTTCCGCGGTCCATTCGAATTTCTGCTGCTTTATCGTTTTGAAGAAAGGCAAGCATTTGTCCGCTGACTTTGAAAGGAATCTTCCTAGTGCAGCTATATACACCCCGTGAGTTTTTGTACTTCTTTTACGGAGGTGGGGGATCTCATGTTTTGAATGGCCTGAATCTTATCTGGATTTGCCTCGATGCCCCGCTCGTCTACCAAGAAGCCGAGACATTTTCCTCCGGTGACCCTGAACACGCACTTGTCCGGATTGAGCTTCATCTGGTGTTTACGGAGGGTATTGAACGTTTCACGCAAATCCGCAGCGTGCTGAGTTGCGTGCTTGGTTTTTGTTATCATGTCATCCACGTATACCTCTAAATTCCGTCCAATCTGAGATTGGAAAACCTTATTTACCATCCTTTGATAGGTGGCTTCCGCATTTTTTAACCTGAAGGGCATGACTTTGTAGCAGTAGACACCCGTGCTGGTAATGAAGGCCGTGTGTGTTTGGTCCTCCGGCGCCAATTGAATCTGGTGGTATCCGGCATTGGCATCCATGAAACTTAGTAGCGCATGGCCTGCTGTGGAGTCCACCAGGCGATCTATTTTTGGAAGTGGATAGTCGTCCTTGGGGCAGGCCTTATTCAAATCCGTGAAATCGACACACATCCTCCATTTGCCATTTGGTTTCTTCACGAGGACGACATTGGATAGCCAATCGGAGTATTTGCATTCTCTAATAAATTCGGCTCTCAACAATTTTTCAACTTCCTCTTTGGCGGCCTCGGTCCGCTCTTTTCCTTGATGCCGCAGCTTCTGCTTTACTGGTTTGTGGCCTGGTCTTATATCAAGTTTATGACACATGACGCTAGTAGGGATGCCAGGCATTTCTTCCGTGCTGAAGGCGAAGACGTCGCGGAACTCAGCAATAGTGGCCACGATTTCTTGTTTAATCGTACCAGGAATATCTTTCCCTATCTTGACTTGCTTTCTCTCGAACATGTCTACTTCCTCGTATCTTTCTATGGGGCGAGGCCTTTCATGTGTGCTAGGGTTTTCCATATATACGCTCATGACAGCGGGAGCGTCTTGGTCTTCCCTTTCCCTTTTGGCGGGTGTTGCGGAATGTCCGCGCTTCAGAGTGTTTATAAGGCATTGGCGGGCCGTTACCTGATCTCCCTTGAGGATGCCAACTTTCCCATCGTCTTGCTCGAATTGCAACAAGAGTTGATGAGGGAAGATTGCCGCTTTGATCTTGTTAATGAGGGGAAGTCCCATGATGGCGTTGTAAGGGAAAGTGAGATCCACTACCGTGAAACGTATGGGCAGGGACCTGCTTTCACTTCTTTCTCCCACGCGCACGGGGAGAATGATCGTTCCTAGCGGAATGACCTGACTTCCCCCAAACCCGATCAGCGGCTTATCTAGGGGCTGCAAGTGCTTTTCCTCAAACTTCATTTTTCTCAAGCATTCCATTGTAATGAGATCAGCCGTGCTTCCGGTATCCACGAGTACCCTTTTGACTTTCATCTGTCCGATTTTGAGGGTGACCACCAGAGGGTCAGTATGGGGCTGTTGCAGCGTTTGAGAGGTCGTGGCATCAAATTTCATGACCGGCCCGCTGGTTACGATTGTTGTCGGTCTTTTCAGCAGGGTATGGACACTGTCTTTCGCGGCGCGGACGGTAGGGTATTCCTCGGTATATCCTCCAAAAATCATGTTGATGGTCCCTTGTGTATGGGAACCTTCGCCCCTTGCCTCTTCCCTCTTGGGGGATCCGCGTCTTTGATTCTACTGCCTTCTGTTTGCTCCTCCTCCCGCGTTATAGTCCCTCTTGTTAAGGAACCTGGAAAGCTTTCCTTCATCGGCCAGTTGATGCAAAATACGCTTGAGTTCGCGACATTGGGCGAGGGTATGGCCGTGCTCTTTGTGGTAGTCACACCACAAATTGTAATTGCGCCTGTCGGAAAGAGTGGTAGTGGGAGGTGGAGTTGGCAACTTGTCGTAAACGGCAAAGAAAATATCCCTTCTGTTTCGATTAAACATCGGGTCGTTTCCTCCGTCTAACAAATTGCGTGTTCTGGATTCCCCTGCCGTGGTATAAATGTGATGGGAACGCGGGGGTCCCATGTCTGAAGGGGGCGCGGGACGACGCGGCGTGTAATTTCTTTCCCTCCTCGGCTGGTGCTCTTCTCTGTTCCTCGAGGATTGGTGGGGAGTTGCGACGTCTTTCTTGTCAGACTTCCGCCTCTTGGGGTCATGTGCCTGACATACCTCGGAGGCCGTGACATAACTTTGACATTGCTTCATGGCCTCCGCATATGTCTTCACCTGGCTTTCCACCAACTGGAACTTGAGCCTTTGAGCCTTCATTCCATTGATAAGGGCGTTTAAGGCGATTGATTCCTCTAAATCCGTCACCTCTAACACCGCCTCATGGAATTTCTTCAGATAGGAGGATATGGATTCTCCTTCCAATTGAGTGACACTAAGTAGGTGGAAGTTTGATTTCTCCTGCCTTCTTGAGGCTATAAAGTGGCCCAGAAATTTGCCTTCTAGTTGGGCAAAATTGTGGATACTTCCTTGTGGAAGGGAGGTGTACCACGTCAAAGCTGCTCCCGTAAGAGTGGTTGGGAAGAATTTACACCATAAGGAAGGATTGGTAGTGTGCAGCACCATCAAATTCTTGTACGCCATCAAGTGTTCTTCGGGGCACGACGTACCGTCAAACGCTGCCATATTTGGGATTTTTATTTTCCCCGGGTTGGGAATGTTTAGTATTTCAGGAGCCATTGGAGAGATTATCGGTGTAGGATCTCCAGGGAGGATATTGACCTCAACTTCGTTCCGCGGCATGGTTACAGGACTTGCTGGATGGCTAGATCCTACCAGCTGCGCCCTCTTCCTCTCTTCCCTCCGTCGATCCACCAGCGACTGGATGCTTTCGGATGCCTTATGCTTTTTGCTTTCTAAATAAGTACGGGCATCTTGAGAGGCGGTTTTAGACTCTCTGTCTCTAGGATCACTTCTGCCGAGGCTTGCGTGAGTCCCTAGTCTCTCGCGTCGCCTCTTGTTTCTCTTGCTGGAACGTGACATCTCCGAGTTCCCATCCGGAGATTCGTGGGATTTGGGTGTCTCGTTAGGGGGCTCGATCCGTTCCCGCAGATTTTTTATTTGATCCGCCATATCATCCAGTACTTGTTGTGGAGCAAGATTATTGTTATTCATGACGGCGCGGAGCTATTCGGAAAACGCAGCAGTGAGGTTTCGTGCCAGCATGTCCAGATCACGGCGGGTCACGGCCTGATTGTTGGCCTGACCTGCAGAAGTGTCTGTATCTGTGCTATGCACGGTTGCGGTTTGTGTTGGATTTCTTTTGGGAGCCATGACTTTTTGTAACAGTTCCCCACAGACGGCGCCAAACTGTTTCGGTGATGAAACAAGGAAGTGCAAAAGACACTTAAAATACCTGGAGATAGGTAGAAGTGTGATCAAGAGGATCAACTCGTGGGAGGATGTGACTTGAATTCCTGCAAAACAGCACGTTAGCCTTGCCCGGGAGGTGTTCTCCCGGAAAACCCCTCCGACGCTCAAGTTAGAACGTGGATATGACAATATGGAGTTAGTGATTACAGAATGAATACAAAAAGATGCAGTGGGTGATGTTATTGGAATGTTGGTAGGCTAATGAAGTGGAGTATGAGCAAGGATGCTTAAGAGGGTTATTTTCAGATGCCCCCTTCCTCTCTTGATGGTAGCCCCTGTTTATAATGGTGAGGAAGGGAAGTTACATCGGAGAGTGGGAGTTGAAGACCATGGGAGACATGGGCAGTCAATTCCCATGGAGGAAGGATTACTATACAATTAAGGGGAAGTTATCTTTGAGGAGAAATGGACTAACATGGGAGTAGTGGGCAGTTATCAATCTTGAAGTAAGGAGATCCATGCATTGTGGAAGAATGGGAAGTTGCTTTACGGGAAGGTAGTTTAAGGCATTGAGAGGTTACTAATTCATGGGCCATTCAAGGGAGATGGAAAACCCAGAAGAAAGCCCGTTGACCGAAAGTCAAAGTCAACCCGAAAGGTCAAGGGGTATTTAAGTAATATAACGTTAATTATTAAATAAATTAATAAAAGAATAAATATTACCATGACACTAAGAAACGACTTGTTATACATTAAGTTAATATATAATATGTATGATTAAATTATCCATGAATATCAAATTAAAGTTCAAATGAAATTTGTCATGATTTATTAACTTTAAGTATGTTATATCTGTGATATACTATTGTTTCGTTATTCACTCAGCAATATTACTACTGGTGTTAAATTTGGTAACATATTCCCTTTGAGTGGGAATATACTCTCCAAATGTCATATGTACAACTTTATGATGAATTCAACAAATTCTTATATTTATTTAAATTTTGGGCTAAGTACACCAGCGAGGATATTTATCAAAAAACATGCTTTCTAATAGTATTAAATAGTTATTTTGCTTAAAGTTATTTTAGCTTTTAAAAGTTTGTAAATTTATTTAATTTCAGTATAAGTATTTCTTAAATTCTAATATGAAGTGCGACGATCATCTAAGACCTCGGGTTGTGATAGTCCAAATCAAGTCGTGAAGTCGTTAAGTCTTCTATTGTACTTTAATGGTGTTATTACACTACTATTAGTGTTTGGGCTGTTTTAGTAATGATCAGAGTTAAGATGACTTGAATATTCACATAAAAATATGAATTTTAAATGGTATGTAAGATATTATAGATTAAAACTTAAAGGATTGTTAATGTTATAATGATAAAGGATAATGTTCAGCAGAAACATAAATCACAACGGAAAAAAAATAAATTATAACTTGAGAGCCATGTGGCCTCGACAATTAAACTGACTTCGTTTAAAGCTAAAAGAGTAATTGAACAGAAAGAAACATAACATAAATCCTTATAAGGCTAATAAGTTAGTGCATATAGAGGTTCCCTATAAGTCCGTCTCACTTGCCTTTATCTTAACCTATAATCAATCTGCTAGTCGTGAATATGACAACATCAATGCAGGTTCCAAAGAATTAACACAACAGCTTGTCCACGTTAGAGACATAATACATGAGCAATGAAAGGTTTAACAAATCAATGAGTTCTTCCTAGCATACAAAGACTCTAGTTTGTTTGTAATACCTCAAACTTGAAATACCCGACTTATGACATTGTCCGTCCCATTCGGATCACCAAAGTGTTAAATAGTTTTGGAGGAATATACATGGGAGAGCTAATCCCAAGGAAATCTCAAACCTAAGACATTGCCTGTCTTATCCGGGTCATCATAAGATAAAACATGCACACCCCTATACTGAGTGCTCTTATAAGAGTCATGGCCATAGGAACGAAGAATAAATAATCTCACCCTATAAGGATACCTAAATTCTTCTGTAGCTTTTACAATCGTTGTTACTAAACCCTAAAACAATATTTATGAACACCCTAAACACTACACAGGTATAGTAGGAGTAGGATCGATCTACGAGGACAAGATAAGCAATATTCAAGCACTTGATATAGAAGGTTTATATGAAAAGTTGGGTGTTAAAATAAACTAATGATGAGAATAACAAAGCAAGATTAAAAACAATATATATCAAAGAAAGACAATAGGGGATAGATTTGGTCCACCTTAGGAAGGTGACAAAAGATGAACTAGGTCAAGGAAGATCAAACAATGGCTAATCATGACACTCAAGATAACGAGAAGAAGTTGGTGATCACACAGATCACACAAATGACCTATAATCGTCCTATGTCTCCTTAGTAGTGGCAGGACAAGATTCGTATCGAATGTCAACAAACAAGCATCATTAACCTCACCTTAATCCTATACAATAAAGAACAAGACCATTCATAGGGTTTCACTAATCAAACCCCTAAAGAAACTACTCACTCATATTCAAACTAACTATGGCAAAAGCAATAAATGAAACAATGACATGATGAACTTGAATGAAATCAACAAAAAAGAAATAAGGAAATGAAAGCAAACTATTCTATCACAGCAATATAGGAAGCCAGAACAATAAAAGCAATGACAAAGTAATGTAAGTAATAATAAAGCATTAACACTAGTGGAAAAAACCTCATTTGCTGCGGTTTTTTGGCCATAATATGCTGTGTTTTAGCCCTAAGCATTAGTGATAGCAGCAGATGGCCTATTTTAAATGCTGTAGTGTAAAACAGCAGCATAAAAGTAAACCATATGCTGTGGGCCTCCCCAAAACCGCAGCACATATATATATATATATATATATATATCACTACTACATTAACGAGCAATGGCGACGCTCTATTGCGACGGTTAGTTATGAACCGTAGCAATAGATACTCTATTGCGACAGTTAGGACCCTATTGCTACGGTTATTTTTAAACCGTCGCAATAGACCACTTATTGCTATGGGACGGATACCTATTACTACGGTTGTGTATAAACCGTCGCAATAGACCTTGAATTGATGAAATTATAAAATGAAAAATAAAAATTTCAAATCAAAAACCCATTTTCCCAATTCCCATTTACTTCTCGCCATTCTCCTTCTTCTTCCTTCTCATTCCTTCTCTTTCTTTCTCATGAAAACCGACCTTCTCTTATCTCTAAATCCTTCCCTTTTCCTTCTTCTTCTTTCGTATAATCAAGGTATCATCTTCACGCCATTTTCAAGCGAATTCCATCTCTTCTTCCATTCAATTTCCATTTGAAATTAGGGTGGAGAACGGTTCTTTTGGGCTTCGAAATTTAGGGCAAAAACAAGCTTCAATCACCTTATACATCTGAATTCACAAGAGACCACATGTATTTCTCAATCTCCTTCTTCTTCCTCTGAATTTCGAAAAGCTGCGTGAAATCAGTGAGTTTTCTTCCCTTCGTGATTTCTAAGTAATTATCTAAATTTTTTACATTTTTGGATTATTTTGTGTAAATAATGACTAAATTGATTATCCTTGTTGCTCATTTCTGAAATTTGAACCACAAGAAGTAGCAACTGAAATCTTTCCCCTTGTCTTTGAATTCTGCCGGTTTAAGGGGGAAAGAGGGAGCTTCAATCTTGTGGATTAAACATCAAATTCAAATCAAGAATCAAGCATTGAATCCGATTTCCATCTCGTTTTTCTTGATAGCTGGAACAGAAGGTAGTTCTCTTGAACCTTCTCTGTTTTCTTGATGAGTATACGTTTATTCATAAGCTTCCATTGAATAATTTACTAATCATGTGTTAAACCCTAAATTTTAGTGAATCTTGAAATTTATAATTAATTGGATGAGTTATGTTGATTCGGAGTATTAACTAGATATGAGATATTGGATAATTACTTGTTAGGGATTAGGAATTATGGCAAATAATGATGATGAGAATGTAGGTGTGGATTATGATTTTGGTAATAGATTATCTGAATGATATAGTTTGGTTTGTTCTGTATTCTTGGATAACCTTCGATTTATGGTGCATAATTGGAGGACCCTCATTCTTTGCTTTATATGATCAGCTACCCTTGGTCCATTCAATGAATGATAACGTTGTTTGAGAGAAATTATTTGAATGATGTATCATTATTTCGACAAAGTGCATGCTTATGGTACTACACAACAACAATGTTAAAAACTTAATCCCAAGACAATCAGTGCAACGTAAATGCATTATGCATATTTATGGTAGATTTTAGAAATGAAGTACAGCAAGTAAAACTTGTAGGTTCCTTGTTATGTTTAGGCTCTTTGGTACTTAGAGTGGCAGCTTGATTTGCTTATACTTTGGGCCTTAACAAGCAAGTAAAACTCTCCTTACTTCTTTTTTTTCGAGATGAGAAAATCTGCTTACTCAGGTTCTATTTGTTATTGATTTTGCTATTCTATATCCTTATGTAGAGTTTCAAAAATGAAGGATAAGAAGCAGAAGCTGATGAAAAAGGGACTTTCTGTATGTCCATTGTTATGTCTGGTAACTGTTATCGGCTATCCAATAACTGTGATCGTTTAAAACTTTTTTAAATGATTAAATTGTTTTCTTGATTGTTTGGCAGCTTGCAGAAGCATTGTATGAGTATGGTAAGGGTAATGATGAGGCTGCGCTACAGAAGTTGGGTTCAGATTTTGATGCTTGCGACTATAAGGTATTATGTTTGGTTCATCTGTTCATCCATTCAAAGCATTCGTCATTGTTCGTGATACCAAGTCCAGACTCTAGACATGCAAGTTTCTTTGGGAAAACTGATTTGTAGTTCTTGTCTTATATTGCTTGATTAACTGATAGATTTGACTGTATTATTCAAGGTGATTGGAGCATCTGATGACCAAATTGACGTGTTTAATGAAGTTTGGTATAGCCTACTACTGAATACGGGAAAAGCTGCCAAAGGTTTGATTTCAGCTTAAGACTACTCATTATGCATTAGCAAGTTGTTGCCTCCTGATTTTTGTTAGTTGTTAATTTAGTGATCGAGGTCATTGAGAGACGAGTTGAAACAAGGGATGGTGTACCCTTTTTATGGCGTTTACTGGTATGTGTTTTGAATCTCAATTTCTTGTATTTTTAGCAACAAATAAGTGGGAAATACTCCTAGTAAACTTTTTAGCAACAAATAAATTTTTAGCAACAAGCTTTTTCACTTTCTGCATATATAAAACT
Source organism: Amaranthus tricolor (assembly GCF_026212465.1). Classification (NCBI taxonomy): domain Eukaryota; kingdom Viridiplantae; phylum Streptophyta; class Magnoliopsida; order Caryophyllales; family Amaranthaceae; genus Amaranthus; species Amaranthus tricolor. Next base: position 18,194,238 of record NC_080061.1, read on the forward strand.
TCAGAAGTATTAGTAGGAGTATGTCTTTGATCTCTTAATGCTTGAACTGATGCTATGGTATTAGAATTCCTGCTAGTATGATTCTCCCATCACTTGCACATACAGTATGATTCTCCCACTTTGTTGCATCAGTTCTCAAACTTCCTTCTCTTGGGAGCTGAATTTGGATAGAAGGCAGTAGCAGAAAGTGTTGATGTTTCATCAGTTCTCAACCTTTCATGTAGGCACTTGATGGAGCTAATGAAGAAGAGGAATATATTGGTGCTTTATTTGCTATTTCTACAACGTCGAACGTCCTGATTTAGACTATGCTATATATGTTGTAAAGGGAGTAGTATGGCCATTTTTTTTCAAGCTCCTATATATTATTCTCGTATCTGTGTTTGGACTGTGAACGATGATAGTTTGGACTGTGGCATATATATGGCATATTTTATGGAGCAATATGAGGGGACAATGAACATAGACCCTCTCTATGAGGTTTGTTTATAGGTTCTTGTTCGATATATGTCATTGGGGATTCTTGTACTTTGTTTATGAATTGGGTATATCATAATATTAATAACTTGAAATTTTTCTACAGCTTGCAGATAGAAGGCTTTACTGGGCTATAATATTAACAAGAATTCTGCTAAGCGATTTGAACATGGACCAAGATAAATTGGTCATGCTGGCGAAGCAGTTCGCAGTTGAAAAGTCCCAAAGATTGCCAGAAATTCTTGCTGGAAGGACACCAGTACCATTAGCAGTGGTCGATGACAGAAAGTGGAAGAGACCGACTAAGCATGTAGTGGAAAGGCCTAAGCCAACACAGGTTGCTCCCAAGAGATCGTCAAACTATGTGCCAAGGAAGAAGACAAAGTAGTTGTTCGTTAAATATTACTGTATCAAAATTGGAGTTGGAACAGTTTTGTTTTGATGTATGCTTGTAACACTATCAACATTATTCTGTGGGTATTTTTTTGGGAATTTATGAAAACATTTGGAATATAATTTATAGCTTTATCAAGGCGTTGCAATAGAGAGCCATTACCATCGCCATAGACCCATTGGAACGGATAAAACATGGGGTTGCAATAGGTTGCAATGACCGTCGCAAAAGACTTAATATAACAGTTGCAAAGTGACCGTCGCAATAGGTCTATAGCGACAGTGATAAGAACCTATTGCTACGGTTATAGTGAGACCGTAGCAATAGATCTAAAGCGACGGTGATAAGCAGCTATTGCTACGGTTATAGTGCGACCGTAGCAATAGGTCTATAGCGACGGTGATAAGAACCTATTGCTACGATCAAAGTGTAACCGCCGCAATAGATAGCTCAACCGTTGCAATAGACCTATACCTACGGCCACAAATGCGACGGGTATGGAACCGTCGCTATAGACCTATTGCAACGGTTATTGAGCCTATTGCTACGAGTATTTGGGGTAGTAATAGCTCATTAATGTAGTAGTGTATATATATATATATATATATATATATATATATATATATATATATATATATATATATATATATATATATATATATAATTTTTTTCTTTTTTCGTTTAATACTAATAAATAATCCAATAAATACAATGTAATAATCCAATGATAATCACCAATTATCATCAATAATCACCAATAATCTCTTTGTAAACTCTCGATCGTATATATAATAATATGTATATATACAAATTAAAGTCCTAAATCTAAACTAATTACATTATTTACCAAGAACAAAATAGTGTTGTGTGCGAAAGTGCCAAAAAAGCTTAAAAAACCTTAAAATCGCAACTTACCAAGTAACATTAAGAATATGACTATGATTTACAATTCTAACCACTTCAATAAAATAATATATACCAAATAGTGTTGTGTGCAAAGTTTCATGCAAAACAAACCAAGTTTGAGCTACTTTATGCGCGAAAGTGCCAAAAAAGCTTTAAAAACCATAAAATTCATAGCTTGTGAATTACTTAATTCAAATGTATTCCTTCCGTGTGATCTATACGCATATAACCAACATCTACATCATCTTGATTTACTGATTTTGGATTGATAAAGGGCAGGGAGTCTTCAAAAGCTTCATATTCTTCCTCATCCTCAACATCACCTATACCAAGGATACTTCTTTTTCCTGGTACAACAATAGACCATTTTTTATTAGACGGGTCTACAATGTAGAATACTTGCTTGGCGTGTGTGGATAGTATGAATGGCTCCTCACTATCACGCAAACGAGCTAAGTCTACAAGAGTGAATCCACAAGGGTCATCATTTTTTATGAATCGTCAATTATTATCTACCCACTTACATTTGAAAAGACCAATAGTGAAAGTAGAGTAGTTAAACTCCCATATTTCATGTACCCACTCGTAGTATACCAATTTAGCATCAACCGGCGCTTGATCCTTGGCACTCGCGTAAAAAGTAGATGACGCCAAAATAGAAACCCCACTATTCTGTAGATAAGATAACTTCTTATCTTGACCCTCAGTAAAAAAAATATGAAGCCATTGACATCGTAACTCTCATATTTGTTGACATCATCACGAGAACCAAAAGCTAACCACTTAACAATTTCAGATACACCCTTGAGTTCTTCACTTATTACTCGATTATGAAACCAATCAATAAACGTCTTGTTATGCAACTGCATTAATCCCCCCCTTTACAAGGATATTTTGCGCGCAATATATCTAAATGCTCACTCAAAAAAGGATGGACTTCAGGAATATAATGCAACACATACAAGTGTGCTTGTAAAAGACTGTCTCGAGGAGGTGTAATCGATTTGGAGCCAATTGTTCCGTTTCCCTCAAGCCTTCCTTCATGTCGAGAGGTGGGAAGTCCAATAGGCTTTGCCATGGCCAAATACTCGGCTATAAAGTTACTAATCTTATCGCTCACAGTGCCTTGAATCATACTCGCCTCGGGTTGCACTGGATTCCTCACCTTGTTTAGTAAAACACCCATGTGTCTTTCAAACAGATAACACCACTTTAAAAAAATTGGACCCAAAAGCTTGATCTCACGAACAAGATGGACAATAAGATGAACCATTATATCAAAGAAAGAAGGTGGAAAATACATCTCAAACTTGCATAAAGTTACAATCACGTTGACTTGAAGAGCATCAAGTTTAAAGGGATCAAGAACTTTACTACAAATTGTGTTGAAGAACGAACACAGCTCGGCTATAGCATATCTCACATGTTTTGGTAGTATTCCACGGATTGCGATTGGTAAGAACACTTGCATCATTACATGGCAATCGTGAAATTTCATGCTTCCCAAATTCAACTCACCATTTAGGGCCACAAATCTCTTCATGTTGGATAAGTACCCAGACGGAAACTTAATGCCATATAAAGACTCACAAAATGCCCGCTTCTTTGCTTTGGACAATGTGTAGCAAGCTAGAGACAAATAAACTTTGTCATTACTCATCTTCTTCTTATCGTCCTTTCCCTTGTTACTGCCACCAACTTCATCAGCTCTATTTCTTTTCTTACTCACCTTAACATGTGCCCACAACTCCGGATGAAGACCCTTACATTCAAACTAATCTTGCACGGCCTTAACATCCTTTGTCTTACCCGGAATGTTCATGAGAGTCCCGAGTATGGCATCGCATACATTTTTCTCTATATGCATAACGTCAAGACAAAGCCTAACCTGTAAATCTCTCCAATATGGAAGCTTCCAAAAGATTGTTTCTTTTTTCCATAATCGGTCTTCACCCCCTTGCACTTGCCCTGTTTTACCAAATACAGTCTCAACTCCCTTAACCTGTTCATAAACCTCATAACCAGTTAACGGTCGACGAGCTACACGGTCCTCAACCTCCTCGTTGAACATCTTCTTCTTCTTACGATATTGGTGATCTCGTGGGAGGAACTTTCAATGGTGCATAAATACGTGTTTGCACTTAGGAATCCACGTGGTATCCATGTCATTGATACATATTGGGCATGCTTTCTTCCCTTTGTTCTTATACCCCGATAAGTTGCCATATGTCGAAAAATCATTAACGGTGCATAAAAGCATTGCATGCAAGGTGAACTCCTCATTAGCATATGCATCAAACACGGAAACGCCTTCATTCCACATCTTTCTCAAATCCTCAACGAGAGGTGCGAGATATATATCTATGTCATTGCCAGGTATTTTAGGAACCGAGATAAGAAGGGAAAGCATAATGTACTTACGCTTCATACACAACCAAGGTGGCAAATTATAGATCACTAACAGTACCGGCCAAGTACTAAGTTGAGAACTAAGATTGTCGAATGGGTTCATTCAATCCGTATACAGTCCGAGCCTTAAATTACGAACCTCATCCCCAAAAGTCTTATGCAACCTATCAATACTCTTTCACTCTAGAGAATTAGATGGATGTGTGAGCAAGTGACCTTTCTTCCCCCTATCTGCATACCACCTCAAATTTAACGCATCTTTCTTCATATAAAACAAGCACTTGAATCTAGATATTATTAGAAGATACCATAATACCTTAGCCGGGGGTCCTTTAGCATCCCAAGCCTCTTTACGCTTGTAGCGTGATAAGCCACACCTTGGACACTCTTCTAAGTTCTCGTTTTCATTTCGATACAATACACAATCATTCGGACACGCGTGAATCTTCTGGTACTCTAAGCCGAAAGGACACATGAGCTTTTTGGCATGATATATCGACTTTGGAGGTAAGCATCTCACCTAACGCTTCTAATAACATTGTGAAACTAGCGTCACTCCAATTGAACTTTGACTTAATGTTGAAAATTGTCAACACTGTTGTTAGTTTGGTGAACTTTGTTGAAACAGTCGTATTATTAATGAGATTTCATTAGTCGTTTTTAGCACCTAATTTTTTTTTATAATTGTTCATTACTAATTAAAATTTAATTAGTGATGGTAGTAATTTGAAAATTTTTTACGATGATTAGAAACTTGTCAACTCGTAACGTAGTTATGAAGTGTAACAAGTAACGTAAACTTTGGAGGTAAAACTTAAAGTTGAGCAACTACCCATAACATTTCGGAATAATTATAATACTTACCCTAAAAACTTTATTTACCCATGTTCAGAATAAATTAAATATTTCCTAAACATATACAAGTGATTTTTAAGCATGAAATACAAGTTAGATAACTTGTTACATGTACAACAATTTTTTACCCAAACCTTAAACTATCTTAGATAAGCCTTTCTTACACCATAATAGACCAAATTGAAGACAAAAACCACCTCAAATCAGCCCCAAACAGCAGCCCCATATGGCTGTCACCTACCCCTTTTAGCTTTTTGTATACTTACAACTCAAGCAAATTGTTCTATTTAAAACCCCCTTTGTTCTACCCAAAGCTTGTGCATCATTACAAGCATGCAAGAGGCAAATATTAGAAGCAAAAATACTTTATTTTCAGACCATTTTATTCAGCCATAATCCCCAACAAATTGCTCCCAAATTCATCCAAGAACAAACACTAGAATCCTTTCAACTACTAAAACACCTTCTTTTCTCATCAAATCTTCTTGAAAAATTCATCTAAAACTTCTGAAAATTTATGTTTATAAACTCAAATCTCCCATAAAAATAATCTTCATCTTAAGAACTTTCCATAGGCACCAAACTTGAAGAAATCCACCAAGTATAGAGTAAGTTATGTTCATTTCTTTATTCCGCTAGTTTTTGTTCAAACTTGTTCATGTAAAACATTTTTTTTACATGAATTTTTCTATAAACTAAGATTATTATAAAATAATTATTTTATCTCTAAAGTAAGCAAATCATCACTTATAAATCTATAAAATCGGCCATAATAGAAAGTAAGAAGATGTATTTCCACAAACATATAAATTTTGTTACTTAAAGGATTCAACTAAAATTATGGGACTTAACTAAGTATGGTGCTCAACATAATAAGTATACTCCAAATGTGTTAAAATCATCACAAGTATTAGTCTAACAACTCTAACTAGGGAAAGTTAAGTGCATGTTAGAAATCCAAATTATTATTGATTTTTGGATGAATGCAATATGTTTAGTTGAAGAGTTAGAGTTGAGACTTGAAGGGCAAGGACCCGAATTTAGATACACTTCTAAGAGCGCGTAGGAGCTTACGTGGGAACTTACGGAGTGGAGGTATGTCACATGGGGTGATTTTTAAAGGATTTAAGAACAAGTTGGGAAAGTTTGTGTATAAACTTGTTTTTTAAAAAAAAAAAAAATTTCCAAAGAGAAGTTCTTAAATCTTGAAAAATGATGTCAAAATGATAAATTTGAGTATGGAATAATTCATTACATGTATTATTATTGTGAGCATCATGCATGTTGATTTTATAAATTATTGTATGTTTAAAGGCATGTTTAACACTACTTTGTGAAAGTTATTGTGATGGAAATGATTATATGAATTTGAAAATATTTGAAATTCATTTTAAAAGAAATTTCCAGTAGCTATACGTTAAGAAATTTTCTTGGATACTTGTTGTTGAGATTATTCATTAAATTGATATTTTAATTGATTTTAAGGTGTTAAATACTCTTATTATAAAATATGGTAGTAGATGAACTTTTCATCATCAAAAAAAATTAATAAACATATTATAATGTCTCCAATAAGATTTGGCCAGAATATATTTAGTTTGAAATTTTATTTTATGATTTTTGAATAATCGTTAAATTGTTTAACGGTAAATTGTAAAATGGTAAAATATAAAACAATTACCAAACAAAGACATATGGACTTGAAATTTTTATCACATACTCATATGGACAGTAGGTAAAATTGATAAAAGTTTGGAAAGGTTTCGTCGACATTTAAGGACCTTAATAAGTTTTACTCGGTTATTAATAATCGGTAAGTTTGAAAATGGTAAAATATAAAATAAATATTAAATGATGTCTTTTGGACATGAAAATCTTATGAGACACTTATATAAACAGTAGATACTTGTTCAAAAATTTATATGGATTTTCGTGACCATATATGGACTTAAATAAATTTTATTCCATTTATTGGTAAAATAACGATATTAATTATTAAAAATACCCCACATGATTTTTAATAATTTTAAAATTTTATACCCCTTAAAATAGCTTCTGGATACCATGTAATTTTTATAATATTTTATTCGGACTCAAATAATTTTAAACTTATTTTATACTATTTATCGATAAAATGTCTATACAAAATAAAACATCATACATGAATTTTATAAGTTCAAATAGCCTAATAAACATGTTATATGATTTATGGAACTTTGGTATAATTTTATAAAATAAATTATTAATTATTTACTAAATTATCAAATTAATAGAAAATATTTATTTATTAAAAGGTGTAATATTGTTAATTAAATTTGGGTAAAAATAGACCTATATCAAAATTTTATAATTATATTAATAACGTACTGCCTTATAGTATAAAATAAGTTTAAATTAGATGGTTTATAAATTTTACAGATTTAAGACACCATTTAAATAACGGTAAATACCCAAATTGTCGAAAATAATTGTAAGATCGTTATAAATTCGCATAACCAATTATAATCTGATGGGACAACCTTAAATTAATTTTAAATAAGGCATTATAATGACTTGATTAATTTGGGCTTTGTTGGAGAATTAATATGTATTTTGTAAATTAATTATCAATTTTATTACCGGCAATACTATCTCGTATTTAAGAAAATAGTGTTTTATGAAATCTTCTGTCATAATGATTTTATAGACTTATGAATCATATTCTAGTTGTTTTGAATGAATTTCAACTTTTAAGTTATATTTACTTTAAGTTATAAAGATTTTAGTGGTTTCCTTAGAAAATCGTATTGAACTTTAATCACTTTTTGTTACGATGCATTTCCATACATGCTAGTAATGCCCCAATATAATACAAAACTTATGTTTAATGATATGATTATGCTAAGCATGTTTTACCCATGTGTGAAATATTATGATTTGATTTTGCTAAGTCGCAAATAAAGTATGTTTTGCTATGTACATATAAAAGATGTTTATCATATGGAAAAAGTTAATATTTTTTGACTTTCAAATGCTATTAAAATTACAAGATATATATTATATACAAAAAAAGTTTTAGCCTAAATGGCGGGTACATATGCCACAGCAAATGGTGTGTGCATTATTAAACGGCTCACCAATGCTGAGCGCGTATTGTTCACAATACCATTGTATTACACTTGCCGGACATGTCGCAGACGGTAGATCGACTACCAAACGAGTCACAGGATGACTCACAGAGTACCCATGTAAACTTATGATATGAGTTTGAAATTGATTTTGATCCGTTGAAATCTTATGATTTATGATTAAAAATGAGAATTTGAAATGATTATAGAGCCATTCAATTGGATTTGAATGATAATATGATTTATCAAATTAAAAAGCATATTTCAAAATGAATTTACTCAAATAAAAAACGTTTTAATAACTTGTTTGACGAACACTAGTGTGTTTATACTTAGCTTTTTTTGCTGATACTATGCTTTGTATGTTTTTCCAATGGTTTTGTTTTTAGAGTAAACCCCTATGGCACCTCGACGGAGAATGGATATGCGAGGGGAAGATGAACCCGAGTTGGAGTATGACTCCCCTTTTGTTTAAATCTCTTTATTGTATTTGAGAGACTATTAGTTTAGATTTAGACTATTTTAAGGATGTAATTTGAACTTTGGACTTATTTCGTTTTGGTTGTAATTTTCCTATATTTTGGACAGTTAAGACTTCTGTTATATTTCTTTGGTTTGGTTCAAGTATTACACTTGGATATTGGTTTGACCTTTAAGTAACCCCTTAATTTTGTTGGCAAAAGTGAGCTTCCGCTTGATTTACTAAATTCCAGTTAGTGTTTGCCTTCATAATTCGAGGCGGTTACATTTGTACATCCAGGGTACAAAGGATTTTGAGAAGCCTCTGTCAGCAAGTCAAAAACACGAAGACGTTTTCCTAACTTATCCTCGACTCCCTCCATCATCTCATCAACACGATCTACATGCTCATCGACATACTCTTCATCTGTCTCATACTCATCAACACGATCTACTACATTCTCATTGACATCCACATTATTGATATCCTCAACAACACTTTTTTCTTTGTAAACTCCCTCCTCACCATGCCAAACCCAAACATGATATTGAGGCCTAAACCTACATTGAAGTATGTGCTCCCTAAAGATATGGACACTATCTACCTTTGATACATTGCCACAAGTGACACATGGGCAATTAAAACCAACTCCCTCCGTCTTAACTTGATGTTCAACCGCAATACTACAAAATTCTAATACGCCATCAAATTCTGACGATTCAATGCTTCCATACATCCAAGAATGATCTTTTGTCATCCTAATTAGTGTGATTAATTAATTCAAAACAAAATTAATACACATATATACTTATTTATACCAAACAAATTTAACCCTAAAAATATAAGCACTACATTGTGTTCTAAAATAAAATCACTTAAAATAATTAACATTGTATACTTCATCTTTCATACTTCATATTCTAATTCTATATAACCAAACATATATTTTATACTTCATACTCCAATATAATCACTACATTATAAATAAAATCATATTCAAAATATAAATAATAAAATAAAATCATTTAACCCTAAAAATATGTATATTCTAATTCTAAAAATTTAAAACATATGTACAACAACAAATAAACCACATTTTTAACAAAATACACATAAATCAAAATAATTAACAAATTAATAACATAACTTTGAAAAATATCAAACTCATTATACTAAATATATATAATAATGTCAAACTCCCAAAACCCTAAAAATATGAAAAACAATAAAATTAGCATCACTAGAAATTACCTTGTGTATGTAGATGAAGAACAATCACAATGTCACCTACAATGAAATAAGAAAAACAAAATTACTACACATAACCATTTTTTCCAAACATAAGTAAAAATAAACATAAAAAAAACACCGTTAATTCGTGAAAATTACATTTGAAGAGAGAAGATTCGTGGGTATATGAAGAAAAATTTGTGGTTTTTGCAAGCTTAAATAAGAAATTCGTGGGTTTATGAAGAACGGAGTATATGAGGAAGCAAATTCGTGGCCTTCAAATGTCGTGCTTAATTATGTCGTGAGTTTATGAGCAAATGAAGAAGAGAGTAAATGAAGAAAGCTTATGTCGTGGGTTTATGAGGATGAAGAAGCAGGAAGAAGCAAATGTCGTAACAGTAGAGTTTAAGCAAAATGACGAAGAACACAGATGAACTTGAACAGATTGAAGACAAGAAGCAGGAAGAAGAAGCACGAAGAACAGATTGAACAGCAAATGTCGTGGGTTTTTGAAGAAATTTTTGAAGAACTTGAAGAAATTGAAGAACTTGAAGAACAACAAATGTCGTGGGTTTAAGGTGAATACAACAGTATATAAGGGTTTTGAGCAAAATGAACGTTGACACGTGGGTTTTAAATTTTCCAGAAGTAAAATGCTATAGGTTATTTGCTGCGGGCTGCAAAAAATCGCAGCGTTAGTGAGATTATTTTTTGCGGGCTGCAAAAAACTGCAGTGTTTGTGAGATTATTTGCTGCGGGCTACAGAAAACCGCAGCATTTGTGGTTTTTTTTTCTTTTTTTTTGCTATTTATTGCTGCGTCTAAAGAAAACTGCAGCAAATGACACGCAGTAGATACGTTTTTCTCCACTAGTGTAAATAACAAACTGCAGCAAATGACACGTAGCAAATATGTTTTTTTCCACTAGTGTAAATAACTTGAAAGCAATCAAGAAATGATAACTTACAAACCAAAGGAGTTGCTTCAAATGAAATGAAAGGAATATTCTCGAACAAAACTTGAAATGAAGTACATAAATCAAAGAACTTAGAATGTAAAGGTGAAATAATAAAGGAAAGCTTAAAGGAAAACATTGAGGGAAAGCTTAAACTCTAATTAGGGTATAAACTAAAGGAAAGCATAAAGATAATGTCCTATGGTTGGTATACAATAGGCATGAGTTGAATTCTACAAAAATGGGGTTTAAATTCTCTAAAAAAAAAGGGGTTAAAATGCCGCAAAATAGCCTTATTGAATGGCTTAAAGAAAATTAAATACCGCAAAAATTATAGGTCATTCGCCCCAAGGAGCCTTTAATTTGACCAAAGCTCGAGTCTAGGTAAGAGGTTGATGCTCAATGCATAGCAAATTCGGCCGAAGTTAAAGGCAGTTCGACCAAAGCTAGGCAATTTGTCGAATTTGGGATGGATTTGGCCGTATCAGCAGGTCTACTCCTACGCACTAGCAGAACTTCACCCAAAGCTAGGGTGGATTTGCCTGAAGCTATAGTGGCTTCACCCGAAGCTCTTAAGCTTCGCCCAAATCAGCTGCAGCTGAAGAAATTGCTATGAGTTGCAGCTTTGACCGAAGTTAGGTCCAGTTCGACAAAATCTATGGGTTTTTTCCTATTTCAGCTGCTTGGTCAATACCTAGGGGTATTCACATGTCCATTCGACCGAATGTAAGGCAAGTTCAATCGAATATGGGCAGTTCCTTGCATTTATGCATGCATGTTTAAAGTATAAGGTAAAATCTCAATATGCGGGGCCTTTAGAAGAATCTCAATATGCATGCCAAAGCCTCAAACACACGAAAATTGACCTTGATGCCTTCAAAAACATCTAAAATAACAACGAAACAACCCAAAGACAAGAATAAGGTAAAATCATGAGCAATGTGCATAATATGAATTGAAAAAGTGAGACTTGACACGATAAAGGAGTTACAAATGCGCTTATAAATAAGCACATCAACTTCCCCCAAGCCAAACCTTCGCAAGTCCCCGTGAAAACTCAAGGCAAAACAAACCCAAACAAAGAAAAACATGGCGAGCGGAAAAAAAAACAATGCAAGCTATGCACGCACAAACTCTTTCCTAGCCATAGTTGTACAGGGAAAATGGGCTCAAGAGAGCATAATAACAAGGAAAATGACATTTTCCAAAAACTTAGGCTCACTACTCAAGCTACATCTCAGGCCATGCCATCCACTACCCAATGAGGTCGCAAGTCTACGCTCCTAAGGTTATTTCCCAAACGATGTGGGAAATTTCTCATAATGCTCATGTGTTTGATTGGATATGTGCTTCACTCAAATCATCCGACTAAAGATAAGTTGGGAATCAAAAACCTAATAGGGAGAACTCTCGGGAATTATATCATATCTACTCTCCAGCATAGAATTCACTAATCAAACAAAGTTAAACACGTTTGACAATGGGTTGTAACGTAGGCTAGGGTGACGGTAGGGTGAAGTTTGGGAATGTGGTGGTAAGGATAAAGGATATCATGCAATCGAAGACAATAAAACCAACAACTAGAACTTCCAACATCAATCTTAACACAAAACCCTCAAAGTAAGCACAAATGAACTCTAACCTACCAAAGAAACTTTACACTCAATTTTTTTTCTTTTTTTTTATCACTATTTCTTTTCTTTTTGTGTTTTTCATACTTATTTTTCTTTTTGTTACTTATTTCCTTTTATTTATGTTCCTTATTTAATGAATATATGTTCTGTTTCTTTTTAGAGAGCACAAGAGGAAAAGGGAGAAATAAATAAATCAAGTATAATATTTAGAGTTATATCAATCCAATAACTGCTATGTTAACCAAAATCGCCTACACCGACAATGCAAACATGCATCACAACCATAATCGCTTAACTATCCTCTAGGTAAGGAGAGGTAACATTTGGCCCATGTGGAGGTGAATAATACGGCTACAAAGAAAAAGGTAAAGGCAAAGAGTTGATCAACCTAAAGTCAATTAATGTATAAGGTAGGCAATTTGGCTATATAGCTGTAACTATAAACTTGTTATCATTCTTGGCCTATGAAAAGCAAGCTATGTTGTAGGAGAACAGATACAGTTCTTAAATTTCCTAACTAGCACTCAAATAAGAAGACTCACAAATGTAGTTCTAGAAGCTCAATCCTAACATGACTAGTCGAAATGCGCCAGTCTCCAAGCCACAAATCAAACAACCAAGGATCCCCAAGTCAAGTGGAAAATAAACAGACTCCTCGATCTCAAAACATGCACAGGGCTAGGAAAACATGAGTAAGCATATAACCACTATAATGTACATATTAGAAGCTTACAAAGGCAGTTCCACAACTCAAAACATCAACTAAAATAAAACTAAAACTAGGCAAAACATGCATAAACTAAGATAACAGTGACAATAATCTGGATTGTTCAAAGTTTAAAAACCATAAGAACCCTTCCCCAAGCCAACTCAAGAGCTGTCTATGTACGTGGGAAGGTAAGTAAAAAAGAAAACCATAAGAAGAAAGATCGGCATTATAGGAACATTATCCAAGCAAACAAAACAAAACTAGACAAATACCAAGTTATCTCTCGCAAGTGCTTTTGTTTTTTGACGGTATTCTCAGCAAAGCTAACCACCCAGCTCAAAAACATAAAAGCTTACCTTCCTTAGAAGTACACATAGCATAGCAAAGAGTAGGGGATTAAACCACAAAGACAAAGGAAGCTAGACTCTAAACTCGATGTAGGAAGGTTTATATGAAAGATTGGGTGTTGAACTAAACTAATGACAAGGAAAATATAGCAAGACGAAAACGATGTAAAGCAATGAAAGAGCAACAGGATAAAATAGGTCTACTCTAGGAAGGTCGATTTGGACGAAAGTTAAGCTAAGTAAAGGGAGATCAAACAATAATCAATCATGACAATGAAAATAACAAGAGGAAATTGATGACCCACAAGTGTCACAAACTACCTATAATCACCCGAAACTTGGTAAATTCATGGAGCAGCAACATTGATCATCATGGCCATTGAATTACGTCACTTGCCTAACTTTACAAAATACATTTCCAAATATGTTTTTAAGCTTAAAAAATTAGTGAGGTCGTCGAGGGAGTCTCGAAATGGGTGCAGAAGTCTCAAAGACATAGATTTTGACCCGATCTCTTCGACAGCCCCTAAAATAACCAAAAAAACAACCCAAAGACAAGAACAAGGTAAAATCACGCATAATGTACATAATAACAATTAAAAAACCCAAGACTCTACAATAAACGGAGTTGTTAATGTGCTCGAAAATGAGCATATTATTATTATTATTATTATTATTATTATTATTATATACTTATTATTAATTGAGAGGGAGGAAATATTATCATAGAATTAAAAATCTTGATGAAGTATGTTAAAGTAGTAGAAATAGAGAAAGAAAAGAATTGGAGAAACTTTGTTTTTAAAATTCTCGGTAACTAACCAATTCTCTGATGGATTTGCTGGAGACTCAAATTATAATTACTGATTTTCTTTTTCTTTTATTGCAAAATACTTCCTCCTATTCACCTTAGGAGTCCTATTTAACTTTTTACGGATTTTAAGGAAAGTCAAAAGTGGGACCCTAGGGGTAGGAAAGAGAGTGATATTATGGGTTTTTTAATGTAAGGGAGGAAAATTAGTACGGGTATTAGAGGGTATAATTGAAAATAGGATAAAGTTACTAAGGGCATAAAAGTCAAAAATCCATATCAAAAATAGAAATTGGACAATTAAGGTGACTTGACCATAAAAGAAAATGAGACCCATAAGCTGAATAGGAGGAAGTATATTTTTTCTTTTGAAAAATGTCAGAGTACTTCACGCCTATAAAATGTCATATCAATTGCAAAATTACTAATTTAAATTTATAATTATTTTCTTCTCTCTTTCTTATTTGCCCATTTTTTTTCTTTATCATGTGTAACTCATAACAAACTCAATTGAATCGATAGGTAATTTGGAACCCTTGTGCTTGGTCATGTTTGGTCATAGGCTGACCATGTTTGGTTATGTTGTGCTTGCTCATCCACAACTACAAGTAAGGCTCATGTGTATTGTGTAAGTATTTTACTCTCTGCATTTTTGTCTAATTTTTATGTTTTTTCTATACTGTACAATAATACTCCCTCCAATTCATATTAAATTTTCTATTTAATTTTCGATAGAGGTGTTCATTCGGGTCATCGGGTCGGTTTCGGACGGTTGTAATTCGGCTCGGTTGGTTTTCGAATCGATAAATTTTCGGTTGTATACAACAACGGGTCATACTCGGGTCAGATCGGTTAGTTAGATCGGTTAGTTATGGGTCGGTTTAACAACGGTTGTTCACATTATCGGGTTCAAACCGGTTTGTTATCGGTTAAAATTCGAGTCGCGTGTCAATCGAGCTCGGGTTGTCATCGGTCTTACATTAGTTCGGTTTTTTCGGGCACAAATCGAGTTCGAGCTTTATTTTTCGAGTAGTTATCAGTTACGGACAACTATTGATCGGGTCAATATCGAAATAAGTTAATAGTCGGGTTTTTAATTGATGTATGCTCATTTTATGGCAGATCAATTTATTTCAATTAGTTTATATATATATATATATATATATATATATATATATATATATATATATATATATATATATGAGACTATTATTTAATAATGCATCATGTTGCTACTTTTGATAATTGATTAAATATTAAAACTCGATAATCGAAACTCGATTTGTTTGAATGAATAAGAATAATCTAAACTATCTCATAGGCTATTAGAATATACATTACTCTATTACACTAATAATCGATTGTATTTCTAAGTTTGATAATTGAAACTTATTATATATAATAAAGTGAATTAGATTAATCAAGTAATCATAACCATTTTATATGATATTATGTATTTATACTTATTAGTGACCTTGAATACTTTAAAATAATAAATCTATTACACTAATAATTGATCGTATTTAATTTAAAACTTAATAATGTTCGGAACTAGACCTATTGGAGTGAATGAAACTAATACAAACTAATGAACTATCTTATAGAGTTATAGTTACAGTTACAGATTATCATTGACAGTTAACTCAATGCTATTACTTATTAGTTATTACTGATATTGAATACTCTAAAGTAATTTATAGGCTATTAATAATCGATCGTAATTCACTTGTCATAATTCGATCTATTAAAGACTTATAGTAAATGAAACTAGTACTCCACCTTTTTTGTTACTTTGAATTAAATAGCCTAAATTATGCAATTTTACCAAATTCAATAATAAAAATATTTAATATTTGATATAAAATATTTATATTACTCAAATAAATTATTTTAGATAACTAATTGTCCAATTTGATGAATATATATATATATATTACTCAATTGATACATTACTTGCACAAAATGTTATTGGTTATTTGGATAGCACACGGATAAGGTGTTTTAGCCGTTGGATTATAATGCTAATATCAGATCAGCGGTCAACAACTTGCCACGTCACCGTCATTTGATAAAAAAGGATTTTGGTTCCTTTCTTCATCCTGTAACAGCGACATTTCTGATTTCCCAAATCCCGCTCAATTAAACCCTAACTCAACTCTCTCTTCTTCACCCTCTCAGTGAAACCGGCGGCCCTCTTACAATCCCATCTATTCTCCTCCAATCCGGCCGGTAGAACACGTTCATCTCCGGCAGCCTCTAGTACCGTAGGTATGAAGTTCTTGTTTTTTTTTTCTTTTTCTCTGTACCGTAGCAATTGTATCTGTTAGTAGCAATTTGGCATTCTTTATCTTTCAAAATGAGCTGGTAATTGGAATTAGGCATGAAGTTCTACTGTAAAACTCCTTCTTCCTTTTGATCTAACTTTGATTTGCATTTGAGTTCTAATTTTGTAATGGGCTGAATTTTACTTTATATAGATTTTTTAGGGATGAACATGTGTTTATTTGCTCTTACCACATCAGTGTCTTTTGAGTTCTTGCTAGAGTGCTAGTTTATCATAGATTTTATCATTAGTGTTTATCATAGATTACATGAAATTGTAAGTTTGGGTTGAACTGTTCAACTGTCAATTCAATTCTTCAGCAACTATTCAACTGTAAATCTCCAAATGTCGCTGTACTTTTGCATTTGTTTTCTTGTTTGGGTTGAAATTGTAGGTGGATGTATAGAAAAAGGCTGATATTCATGGTTCTCATTGTTCATAACTTCAATTTTATCATCAGTGTTTATCATAAATTACATGAAATTGTAAGTTGGGGTTGAACTGTTCAACTGTCAATTCGATTCTTCAGCAACTATTCAAGTATGTTATATAGTCTATTTTTCTTTTTTTGAGCGGATAGTCTAATTTTAGTGTAGGATTAGAAGTTTGTATTTGAAGTGTAGTTGGAGCAACCTTATTCTGTTATTGATAAAGCAGTAAATAAGAGTATGAATTAGATGTATGCAGTAAATACATTCCTAGTTGAATCCACAAGAAACTGCAGCATATGATAACACACGCAAATGCTGAATTTGGACTCTGCATGCTACCTTTCTGGGGTAACTGCTGTGCTGAAGAAAATCTGCAATTCCACTCCCTTTATCGTCCCATTATATTTTATCCGTTGTGAAATACTTGCAATTGATATTCTGATAGTGACTTGTAATTCAACTGTAAATCTCCAAATGTCGCTGTACTTTTGCATCTGTTTTCTTGTTTGGGTTGAAATTGTAAGTTTTTGTATAGAAAAAGGTTGATATTCATGGTTAGCTTTATCAAATGGACCAAAATTGGCATCATTTTCTTTGTTATTGGTCATACCACTATGGTTTTTGCTTCACAATTCACAATCATATATTGGATCTGAATATTCTAACGTAAATGTTTTTGCTTCTATCGGACACAATTTTCACAGTATCACGAAGAAACAAATTTGTTGATGATGGATCAAGGAGAGCTGTGATCTGCTCATTGTACTGAAAAAATATTCAAATATTGTTGGTGTCATTCCTCTATGGGAACTACGCGTAAACTCATCGGACCATACCCAGGATTTGGAGGCTTACTTGCACTCTTAGTTGGTGTAGTCTGAGTTGAAGTAGTCTCAGAATACCCGCTATAAGTCCTCCAAGCAGTTTTTCTTTGTCACTCATTTTCAATAGCTTAGTATTCGGAGAAGTATAAGATAGTTTGTAATTGTATTAGTAATCTTGAATATATATTAATGTATAATTTTGTTCAAACAATGTTCAATACTTCTTTTGAAATTAGAAGATGGGATTAAATTTGTTCAATCTCTAATTCTTAATTGTAGGAAGATGAATTTTAATGAGGCAAATGAAGCTAATGGTTTTCAATTTGACAATATTTCGAACACGGGTAATTTGTTAATCTAATGGTTCAAGTACCTTATATGTTTTGTGTACTTTATCATTATTTTGCATTGTGTTCAATATTGAGATAAATTACTAGCATGTGTATTATTTTTGTTGAAATTAACAGCGTTTGAAGAGTTACAAACTAGTGTATCCACTCCAAGGAATGTGAACCCGAACCCTAGACAAGTTGTCCAACGTCCTATTCGTCCACCAAAGCGTGCAAAAACTAGTAGAGGAAGAGGTGGAATTTCTTTAGCTGGAGGTCGAAGGCAAACTAGAACTGAGTTTCAGGAGGATATTGAAGGACTTGGAAAGCGTACCTCACCAGTTTAGGATCATTTTACCATAGAGGCCGAGAAGGATGATAACAATGTTGTTATTTCATTACATGCTGTTTGTCGCCATTGTAAGAATACTGATTATAGAGCCGAAGGTCACTATGGAACCTCTAATTGTAGACATCACCTCAAGACTTGTGAACCTTACCAAGAATGGCTTGCTAAAAATCGTGATCTCATTGGTGATTTTAGTCAGAGAAAATATTGTTCTCTTTTTGCCGATTGGTGATTTTAGTCACAAGGAAATTGCATCGTTACTTGAATCCAAAGGTGAACACTAGTGGAAAAAAATGTATTTGTTGCTCATTATTTGCTGCGGTTTTTGTGTATTAGCAGCAAAAAATAGGAAAACGTATTAAAAAATATATATATACTCTAATTGCTACGGTTAACCCTTTGACCGCAGCAAATACCCTAGCATCATGCATTAATTGCTCCAGTTTTTCCACAACCGCAGCAAATAACCCTTCAAAATTAGATTAATTGCTCCGATTTTGTTATGAACCGCAACAAATGACCGTTGGACAAAAACCCGCCAGTTTCTTTTTATTTCGCATATCTTCTCAAATACGTTATACAGTTGTTCTTCATTGAAAAAACGCTTCATCTTCATTTGCTTCGTTCCTCTTCTACATCTTCACAAACGTATAAGATTAAGCATCAAGATCATTTGTGTTCGTTTCTTGTGTTCATCTTCATTTTCACAAACGTTGTTTTATTCATTTGTTGTTATTCATCTTCATTTGTGTTCGTTGCTGTTCATCTTCACAAACTTGTTGCTGTTCATCTTCACAAACTTGTTGCTATTCATCTTCACAAACTTGTTGCTGTTCTTGTTGCTTCTGTGCATCTACTGTACATCATCAAACTTGTGTTTTGAAGGTAAATCCTTGCTTCTGTTCTTGTTCATCATCAAACTTCGAATTTTCATAAACCTACTTGTTGCTTCTGTTTTGTTGCTGTTCTTATTGCTTCTGTTCATCTACTGTACGTGTGATAAATATCTAAAAAAAACCTAAATTAATTACCTTATTTTTATTTTGAACCAACTTCGAATTTTGTTGCTGTTCTTGTTGCTGTTCATCGAATATAATTATGTTTCTGTTCATGTTCTTGTTGTTGCTGTTCTTGTAAAAAATCTTGTTACGTTGTTGTTCTTGTTGCTTATTCTTGTTGTAAAAAATCGAATATAATCTTGTTGTTCTTGTTGTTGTAAATCCTTGCTTCTGTTCTTGTTCTTGTTGTTGTCTAAATGCTTAAATTTGCTTCTGTTCTTGTTGTTGTCATATTTGTTTTTCACAATTTATCTAATTTAATTATTTCAATTTTAAATATTTTTAGTTGTGTATGTTTTAAAAATTATTAAAAATTAATATTAATAAAATTTAAATTTTAACGAATTAAATAAAATTTTACTTTACTATGTTTCAACTTATAGATTTTACATAAAATACTGATTTTACATAAATGAAATAATTATTTTGAATTGAAGTGAGTATCTAGTATTTTAATGATTGTATTTATTTGCTTGAGGGTTAGGGAAATAGGTGAAATTTTAATATGAAAATATTAATATTGCATTCTTATTTTTCATGTTATTTCTATTATAGTTAATACAAAATAATAATACTCCTAGTTGATAAATAAGACTAGTATATTATTATTTGTGGAGTAAATAATTTTTTGTTCAGAAAATATTTTAAATTTTTAAGTTTCTTGTTCGTTTAAGTTTTAAATGTGTATGATTCGTTTATGTTGTTGTTGGAGTTCATTGATAAGCCACTAGACCGGATTTTAAGGGTGAATTGGACTTATGCTTGTTTGTACTCTACGTCTAGTTTGTAGCTTGCATAAATTTTCAAATAAGATCACTATTAGGTTATATAATTTGATGTATATTAAAGTCAATTATAACTTTAAATTTTATTTTTTTTAAAATTTATAGAAAGATTATTATAATCAAATAGTTTAAGTACCTTCAAATAATTTGTAGCAATTCTAAAGTGACCAATTATAGTTATAAAGTAATCACCTACAAGTTTAAAATGATCACTTTTTATAGTATAATTGAAGTCATCATTAACAATCTTAAAAAACATTATTAATTATTAATTTTTATTGTTTTTATATGAATATTATTAATTATTGTTTTGTTTTGAATCAATTAATCACACTAATTAGGATGACAAACGATCGTTCTTGAATGTATAGAAGCATTGAATCGTCGGAATTTATTGATGGCGTATTAGAATTTTGTAGTATTGCGGTTGAACATCAAGTTAGGACGGGGGGAGTTGGTTTTTATTGCCCATGTGTCAGTTGTGGCAATGTATCAAAGGTAGATAGTGTTGATATCCTTAGGGAGCACATACTTCGACATGGGTTTAGGCCTCAATATCATGTTTGGGTTTGGCATGGTGAGGAGGGAGTTTACAAAGAGAAAAGTGTTGTTGAGGACGTCAATAATGTGGCCGATGTCAATGAGGATGTAGTAGATCATGTTGATGGGTATGAGACAGATGAAGAGAATGTCGATGAGGATGTGGATCGTGTTGATGAGATGATGGAGGGAGTCGAGGATGAGTTAGGAAAACGTCCTCGTGTTTTTGACTTGTTGACAGAGGATTCTCAAAAGCCTTTGTACCCTGGATGTACAAAGTTCACCAAACTAACAGCAGTGTTGACAATTTTCAACATTAAGTCAAAATTCAATTGGAGTGACGCTAGTTTCACAATGTTATTAGAAGCGATAGGTGAGATGCTTCCTGAGGGAAATGAACTTCCAAAGTCGACATATTATGCCAACAAGCTCATGTGTCCTTTCGGCTTAGAGTACTAGAAGATTCATGCGTGTCCGAATGATTGTGTGTTGTATCGGAATGAAAACGAGAACTTAGAAGAGTGTCCTAGGTGTGGGTTATCGCGCTACAAGCGTAAAGGGGCTCGGGATGCTAAAGGGCCCCCGACTAAGGTATTGTGGTATCTTCCAATAATACCTAGATTCAAGCGCTTGTTTTCTATAAAGAAAAATGCGTTAAATTTGAGGTGGCATGCAGATAGGGTGAAGAAAGGTCACTTGCTCACACATCCATCTGATTCTCCGGAGTGGAAGAGTATTGATAGGTTGCATAAGACTTTTGGGGATGAGGTTCGTAATTTAAGGCTCGGACTGTGTACGGATGGAATGAACCCATTCGGCAATCTTAGTTCTCAACATAGTACTTGGCCGGTACTTTTAGTGATCTATAATTTGCCACCTTGGTTGTGTATGAAGCGTAAGTACATAATGCTTTCGCTTCTTATCTCGGGTCCTAAACAACCTGGCAATGACATAGATGTGTATCTTGCACCTCTCGTTGAGGATTTGAGAAAGATGTGGGATGAAGGCGTTTCAGTGTTTGATGCATATGCTAATGAGGAGTTCACCTTGCATGCAATGCTTTTATGCACCGTCAATGATTTTCCGACATATGGCAACTTATCGGGGTATAAGAACAAAGGGAAGAAAGCATGCCCGATATGTATCGATGACATGGAATCCACGTGGATTCCTAAGTGCAAACACGTATTCATGCACCATCGAAAGTTCCTCCCACGAGACCACCAATATCGTAAGAAGAAGAAGAAAATTGTCATATTCTTAATATTCTTAATATTTCTATTACTTAGCTTATGTTTGTCATATTCTTAATATTACTTAGCTTATGTTCTAATATATTTCTATTCATACTCTTTCAGGTACTGATATACAATGCATTTATTCAGAGACGAAATTGTCCCCGAGATTGAGACCTCGGATAATGAGCATCGTAGTAATGACAGCGAAGAAGACCAAATTGTGAGATACGAGCGTATGGCTGAAGACGCTCCACCGATTGACCATGATTTTGAAACTAAAGACGCCCCACCAATGGATGCTCTCACCACTACCAGTAAGAAAAGAAAAGAGCGAGGTCCTACAAAAAACCTCAAAGTCACAGAACCCATGCATTTGGAATACAATGCATTGGGTCAACCCTGCGGAAAATGGCGTAGGCAATATGGAAAACAAGTGGGTCTATGTATCCGCAAGCTTTCCATATTGCACGCATAGAACGAGGTTCCAGAGGGTTTGAAGAACTCTCAATGGCATGATACTGTGGTAAGCAACTTTACTATTTTTACTCATTTATTTTCATTTTAAAATTAATTTGATTGATAGTAATAAATATAAATTTTTTTGTTGAATCTTTTCCACATCGAGAGCGATGAGGACAAGAAGAATGTGTTTCTTTCAGCTGTTGCTGAAAGATTCACAGATTTCAAATCCAAGCTACTAACTGGCTGGATTACGAAGAGCCGTGCCCGTACGACCAAAAAGGTCAAAACGGGAAACGAAGGTGGAGAGCAAGCACCTTCGAAGATGCCCTACGAAATATGGGGTCACATATCGAAGAGGGATTGGGAGGCCTTTGTTGCCAAAAGAACAACTCCCATAGAAGTTGTAAGTATTTCATATTATATTATAGTTTACCAATTTGAATTTACTTCTTTTGATTCAGTCATTAAACTAATACATGACATTCGATTCAGTCCAAGTACCAAGATTCCATTTCCACTTTAGCCTAGGTCCTGGATGCATAGGTTTGGTCTCCATGTGTCGTGCAAGGTGGTCTGGTCACTAGTTTGCTGCTGTGTCAATTTCGCGCGTAAAGTAGGTCAAACATGGTTTGTTAGGCACGAAACTTGGCACACAACACTATTTGGCATATATTATTGTGTTGAAATGGTTAGAATTGATAATAATAGTCATATGCTAGAAATTAGAAGTTAAGTTGCGATTTTAAGGATTTTTAAGCGTTTTTGTCAATTTCGCGCGTAAAGTAGGTCAAACATGGTTTGTTATGCACGAAACTTGGCACACAACACTATTTGGCATATATTATTGTGTTGAAATGGTTAGAATATAAAATAATATTCATATGCTAGAAATTAGAAGTTAAGTTGCGATTTTAAGGGTTTTTAAGCGTTTTTGTCAATTTTGTGCGTAAAGTAGGTCAAACATGGTTTGTTATGCACGAAACTTGGCACACAACACTATTTGGCATATATTATTGTGTTGAAATTGTTAGAATTGAAAATAATAGTCATATGCTAGAAATTAGGTGTTAAGTTGCGATTTTAAGGGTTTTTTAGCGTTTTTGTCAATTTCGCGCGTAAAGTAAAACTTTGTTTGTTTTGCACGAAACTTGGCACACAACACTATTTGGTATATATTATTGTGTAGAAGTTGTTAGAATTGAAAATCATAGTCATATTCTAGAATTTACGTGTTAAGTTGCAATTTTATGCGTTTTTAACCGTTTTTGACACTAACATCTATTTTCTCTTAGTGCTTTCAACAACCTTCTTCTTCCGTTGACTGCGGCTACTATGCGCTGAAGTATATGGACGATATTATAAATTCCGTGAAGGACTTTGGAGTCGAAAATATAGATACCGTAAGTATTTGTTACGTTCTTAATTAAATATATTATTGGTAAAATCTAATGTTTATTTCTATATTAATCTTTTATTTTAATATTATATATAGGTTTTAAACGACATTCCGAGGGAAACACGCCCTTTGAGAAGATAAGAGATGCGCGAATTAAAAGACAAGATTGCCGCGTATCTTGCTAATATTTGTCCTTGATAAATTGTAATTAGTATAGATTATTTTTTATACTTTAATGTATATATATATATATATATATATATATATATATATATATATATATATATATATATATACATATATATATATATATATATACATATATATATATATATATATATATATATATATATATATATGTATATATATATATATATATATGTATATATATATATATATATATATATATATATGTATATATATATATATATATGTATATATATATATATATATATATGTATATATATATATATATATATATATATATGTATATATATATATATATATATATATATATATATATATATATATGTATATATATATATATATATATATATATATATATATATGTATATATATATATATATATGTATATATATATATATATGTATATATATATATATGTATATATATATATATCTATGTATATATATATATATATGTATATATATATATATATATATATATATATATATATATATATATATATATATATATATATATATATATATATATATATATATATATATATATATATATATATATATATATATATATATATATATACGTACATAATATTCTATTATATATACGAGCGAGAGTTTATTATTACAAAGAGATTAATGTTGATTATCTGTGATTATCATTGGATTAATCACTGTTATTACATTGTATTATTATTGCATTATTATAAGGATAAAACGGAAAAAGAAAAAAAAAAGAGTTATTTGCTGCGGTTTTGCCCCTGACCAGAGCAATTAACCCTCCTTATTTGCTGCGGTTTTTGCCCCTGACCGCAGCAAATAGCCCTCCTTATTTGCTGCGGTTTTTGCCCCTGACCGCAGCAAATAACCCTCCTTATTTGCTGCGGTTGTTGCCCATGACCGCAGCAAATAATGCCCTTATTTGCTGCGGTTTTGAACCGCAGCATTTAAAGTAGGACATTTGCTGCTATCACTATTGCTGGGGGCCAAAACCGCAGCAAATAATGGCAAAAAAACCGCAGCAAATGAGGTTTTTTCCACTAGTGGAAGAATATATCTAGATCCACAATCACTCGATGGTGCATGAGGAAAAACTCTAAGTTAAGGAAAATGTTATTTGAAACATTGAATGATTTAGATAGCAAGGTGTCTTTGACATGTGACATTTGGACAGCTTGCACATCTCGTGGATACTTGACTTTAACGGCTCATTATATTGACAAGGATTGGTGTTTGAAGTCGAAAGTTCTTAATTTTCGTCATTTCCCTCCCCCACACACTAGTCATGCAATTTATGAGCTTGTTTATGGATTGATCAAGGATTGGGGTCTTGAATCAAAGGTTATGTGCATGACTGTTGACAACGCAACCAATAATGATTCCATGATCCCTTTGTTACAAGAATGTTTAAATGGCCATTCGTCTTTTCCATGTGATGGTGCACATTTTCATATTCGTTGTGCGGCCCATATTTTAAATTTGATTGTTAAAGATGGATTAAAAGCAATTGATCCTGCTGTCAAACTTGTGCGTGATAATGTGAAGTACATTGATTCATCCGAGGCAAGGATGATTAGGTTTAGAGATTTTGTATCTCAGTTGGAAAAACCTTCTTCGCTGAAATTGTGGTTGGATGTTGTAACGAGATGGAACTCTACATACTTAATGTTGAAGCGAGCTCTTGACTAATAGAGTTGCGGTGAATCGCTTTGGTAGTACTGAGCCTGACTACACCTTAAAGTTCATTGATCGTGAGTGGGAATCTGTTGAAAACATGGCTTCTATTCTTCAACCTTTCTATGAAATGACCAATCTTTTTTCTGGGTCAGATTATCCCACTACAAATCTGTATTTTGAACAAGTTTGTAAGGCAAAATACCACCTACGACGTGCTTGTGAAAGTGAGGATACCTGCATTAGAGGGATGGGAAATGAGATGTTTGAGAAGTTAGAGAAATATTGGGGAGAGTCCTCTTTAATTTTGTCTATTGTTGCGGTGTTTGACCCTAGGCATAAGATTCCATTTCTAAAACATCATTTTAGAAAGGTTTATCAATCTGAGGATGAGGTTTATCAACAAATTGTGAGGGTTCGCTCTGGACTTGTCAATCTTTTCAATGATTACAAGTCTATAATTACTTTATCGACTAAAACTCATCAAGCTTCTACTTCTGAAAATGTCGCATCAGTTGGTTCATGCTCTCGTGATTCTGATGGCTATGAGGTATGTATTATTTAATTTTAAACTCCTTTTAACAATATATTTATTATTATTACTATTAATAAGTTTCATATGTTTTATTGTTTGTTTACAGAGTTTTGAAAGTTCTCAAGAACTACTTTTTTCTTCAAATATTTTATCGGAAGTGGAAAAATACCTTGAATCACCTTTGCACATGCATGGTGATTCGAAATTTGATATTTTGTTGTGTTGGAAAGACCAACAAACTACATACCCAATTTTGTCTAAAATAGCTAAAGACATATTGGCTATTCCAATAACCACAGTTGCATCCGAATCAACTTTTTCTATGGGAGGAAGAATTTTGAATAGATGGAGAGCATCCCTTTTATCAAGACATGTTGAAGCCTTGATTTTAACTCGTAATTGGTTGTTTGGATATGAAGAAGAATCTGATGAAGTAGGATTAGTTGTTGGCAGTGACTTAGTCCCCGATGCAGAATCGCATGGTAAGGGAGATCAGGGTCCAAGTGGATCCTCGTCTTTAGAATCTGGTACGTATTTTACATTTTAAATAAATGTTAGTTAATTATCATTCTATTATAACTCGTGTTTCGTGTACTTTATGTACTCAGTTATGGTTTATTCACTTGATTGTTGCCATGCAAAAGATGTTGGTTCTTATGGATCTGATTGTGGCTCAAATTGAAACACGGAATCTGGACACAAGTAATTTAACCTTACAAGTCACATGGAAACTTGATAATCGTTGGGTTGGGTGAATATTATCCATGAGTCTTAGTCTTATAGGCAACTTTCTAATAGCCTTGTTTACTTGAGATTAGGCAATTAGAAATGTTTCCTTAGCTATGATTCATGTTGGTAGCTTGCTGAACATGCGGTGTTTTTTGACCTTGAGAGGCATTACAATGATCTCACACGACATGTGATACATATTCTGGTAGTAAAATTTTAGGCGTTTCTTTTTTGTATCTTTCTTATAAGAATGAATTACTTTCTTTTAATACTTTTTTTGTTTGTTTTTGTTCAAGATTGAAATATGGTACCACAAGCAAAGCAGCAGTACGTGAGAGATTTTATGGTGGATATATAACTATACATAGTTGCTGATTGAATGTTAATTTTTGGGGTTAAAAACTTGATATTTGTATATTTACATTAGATGGATGTATAAGTGATGGATGTAAATTTTTGGGGTAAAAAACTTGATATTTGTATATGTTAATTTGGTGGATGTATAAGTGATGGATGTAAATTTTTGGGGTTAAAAACTTAATATTTGTATATTTATATTTGGTGGATGTATAAGTGATGAATGTAAATTTTTGGGACTTAAAGCTTGAAGAATTGGTGGAATCTTATTGGTTTATAATTGATTTGCTAAAATATTTATATATAATCTTGTTTACAATCTTTCAATATTAGAAATTAGTTTTCAAATATTCAAAAAATCATAATTAGAAAACTGAAATTGGGCCTAATTTGCTAAAATTAGGTGAAAAATTGATTCGGATTTGTAACAGTTCGATTAACAATCGGTTCGGGTTGGTATCAGTTCGGTTAAAAACAGTTCGATTAATAATCGATTCGAGTTTGTATTAGTTCGGGTTAAAAACAGTTCGATCTTAATCGGTTTTAGTCAGGTTGCATTCGGTTACGTGCATAATTTGGGTCGGATTTGACTCGGGTCGATCACTGTTCAGTTCGGGTAATATCGGTTAAGGTTTATATGTCGGTTATAAAATTCGGTTGCAGTTCGAGTTCGATTTTGCCATTTTCGGTTATCAAACAGTTCGAGTGAAGTTTCGGTTCGGGTAATTGCGGTTCGGTAAACCTAAAAAACTTACATTTTTTCGGGTCGGATAATTTTCGATTCCGGGTCGGATTTTCGGGTCGGGTTTCTTTTGAACAGCTCTAGTTTTCGACATACTATCCAATATAGTAATTCAATTGTAAGTATCTCTAATTATGTATAAATAAAAATTATAAAAATTTGATATTAATAAAATTTACATTGAGACTAATCAAACAAGATCCCACTTGACTATACTTTAACTTTTAGATTAAGAATAAAATACAAATTAAGATTGATCGACGAATAGTGGCAAAAAAATCTAAATTGGACAATTAATGTAAATTGGAGGGAGTATTTATTTAGACAATTATGTATGTGAATTGTGAGTAATACTCTAATATTTTTCTTAGTTTTATTTACTTTTTCACACTTGTCAAATTAATATTATAACTCCCGATATTTATAATTTTTACGCTTTGACGAATGAAACAAAATCTCATTTAAATATACCTTAACTTATAAATTGGACATTTTTCATAAAGCAACTTGAGACAATAACCAAAGTATAAAACGGTAATACTAGCAATTAATTCAAAATACAGGAAGAAATAGTACAAGCCAACAGATGCTTAGCTCTTAAAGTGGGGCCTCTTGATAGTCAACTACTTCTACTCTACTAAAACAAACCTTTGCAACTTGCAAGAGATTTATCATTTAATCAACCCAGTTTATTTCCTGATAGACAAATTGTCATTAAAGTTTGTAATTTATTTTATATTTCTTTACAAATGTGATTCAGCTCCCTAGTAGATTAGAAAAAACTTAAATACCCATGTGATTGTATTTTCCTGCATCCAAGTTGCAGTCAAATCAATTCCAGTTTATTTGGAGTGCATTGCTACAGTTGTGAGATCTCAATTTCCTCAAATTTATCACAAGATTCAATTTTGTTCCTTCATGGATGCAGATTTTTCACTGGTTATTCACTAATACTCTTCTTTCTGTGCTCATAGTTAGATTTTAATTGACTTTGCATTGTTGAATTTGATAAAATTATGCTCATTTCTTGAATACCCAGATGAGAAGTGATTGATTGTTGAGCTTTCAATCTGAACTTTTATACACAAAAGACCAATACAATATAAATGATGGTTGAAGACGAAAACCCAGAAACTAAACTGGAAGACATGGAGGGAGATGAGCTGAAATACGGTTTCAGGGATTATATGGAGGCACCATTGAATTGGTTGAAAATGCTAGCCAAAGAGATGCATTGGAGTTTTGTTTTTGGAGTGGTGATTGTGTATGGAGTTAGTCAAGGTTTGGGAGGAGCACTTAATCGTGTGGGGACGGAGTA
The DNA here is from genome assembly GCF_026212465.1 of Amaranthus tricolor. Taxonomy (NCBI): domain Eukaryota; kingdom Viridiplantae; phylum Streptophyta; class Magnoliopsida; order Caryophyllales; family Amaranthaceae; genus Amaranthus; species Amaranthus tricolor. The sequence goes on from NC_080061.1 coordinate 18,223,824, forward strand.
TTACATGAAAGATGTTCAGAAAGTGCAGCCTTCTGAGGCACAAATTTATCAAGGATTCACTTCTATTCCTTGGATGGTTAAGCCTATTTATGGTCTCATGACAGATGTGATTCCTATTCTAGGGTATCATAGAAGACCTTACTTCATTTTTGCAGGTAAATTCTCGTCATTATTATGCAGATGATGGTTGTTTGATTGTTTCTTCTGTGGTAAACAGTATTTATTAGAAAATGGATTATATTTGCTTTAGTTCTAATGTCAAATGAACCAATAGGTCTAAGTTAATTGAACAATAATGTCAAAATAGCTCTTGGTAAAGAAAAACAATATATTGGATTTGATGCTTGCACTTAAGGAGTTTATCTTGTGCTCATAGGCCACAGTTGAGAGCCTAAGAGAGTAGTTCACAAAAAAGGATCTGCTTGGATTGAGTGTAAATATTTAAGGGGTAATAAAAGTCAAAGTAGATGATCTCTTGGAGGATAAAACTGGCCCTTTTGGATGTGATACGAAAGTTTACGATCACATATCCTGTGAGCTAATATTTAGCTTAAAATTTTCAATGGGAATGGATATGATGGTTCTCTGAAATACTTCAGTTTAAGATTTTAAGTAGATGATTTTAAGTGGCGATTTCCGAAAAATTGAATAAGTTCTTGAACGTTGTTTATTCCAAAAATAAATTTTTAGCAAGGGATTGTTGTACATTTGACAACCCCTTACCTAACCAAACCATACAAAAGCATTTGTAACTGGAAGCTTCCAACTATTATTAGGATACTGTATAGCACCCCACTCGGAAAGTACTGCAGCACCAGAAATTGTTATTGAGTTGGAGGAATTTTGATAGAGGGTTAGGAATCTGTATTAGGACTTAGGAATGATACTTCCAATTCATGGGATCAAAGACTAATAGTTTTTTGGTTTGGCATCGTAATGGACTATACTAAAATGACTCATTAATCATGTGTAGTTCTATTTATGCTGAATTGAAAATGTTGATTACCTCTTTGTCATCATTAGCAAGGGTAAAGTTGTCTTCTGACACCACCAAATCCAACCTAGTTGAGAGCCACTTAAAGTCATTGGGTTCATGGAATGTTGGCTAGGTACCTGTATTAGGATTGTTACATGTAGATTTAAATGAACATGCAATTATATTCATAGCACAACTTCGGTATGCAACTTTTCAGTGATGTGGTCATTACCTGCACAGCCGCATAATCATCACTATCAAAGTAGGATATAAAGTCTTTGTTCATGTTCCACAGTACGAATGTACAACGCATTTGTTGTAGTTGTGTGTATGGCTTCTTTTTCTGATGTTGAGAAGAAATTCTTAAGACTTCAGTCAAGATAAGCTACGGTTTTACTAGAATGGTTTGGAGTTTTGATGCGCACACTGCATTTTGCTCGTACTACAAAGCCAACAAAGGCATCAACTAGGATTGCAACTTTTCAGTGTTGTCTTTTAGTTCATTTCTCCCAATGATATCACGGCTTTTTGAGAGAAATGGTGTACTTAAAAAGAAAAGGGAGGTAATCAATCATTTATACTATGTTTGGATAGCAATTTGGGAGAAAAAAGAAAGGAAAGGAAAGGAAAGGGAAGGGAGGGAAGGAATGGAAGGGAAGAGAAATGCAAGGAAATGAATTCTTGTTTGTTTAGGAGGTAAGGGAAGGGAAAGGAAGGGAATAAGAGTTTTCCCTTCAAATCTTACTTTGAAAAGATTGATACCTTAATAAAAAACATCCATTAAATCCCTCCAAATTCCTTCCCTTCCATTTTGTTACCTAAACAAGGGATCCCTCATCTCTCCAAATTCCTCCCCTTCCTTTCCCTCCTTTTCCTTCCATCCAAACACACCCTTATGGTCTCTAATGCCTATACAAGCATTAGGTTGCGTCTCATTAGGATGCTTCCTTCTTGATACCTTAACTCTTACAAGGCTTCCATTTAAGGTACTTAAAACCAAATAGCTTGCAATTTGAAACGAAATAACAAAGTTATGTGAGACATTGACAGTTTTATTGCAATCTCAAGTGTCTCACCATCTCTCTTTCCTTTAACTTTTGGTAAGAACTTTAAGGTTAAATATTAACCATGATGTGTTAGTTTCTAAACTTTCTACGAATTATCAAATATTTCTCTTTCTGATTTCTAACTGCTACCTTGTCTACTATTCTTAGAAGTCCATCTCAAATTTATCTCGAGGAGACCAGTTTGATTTTTTTCATACTCAGACTTTGTCTCATCGAATGGGTGTATGGTTGCATGTTAAATGCTCAAACAGGTTTTAAATAAAACTATTGTAGGTAATTCTTGGCGATAAATATAATTTGATGATGCAAAATTTCCTGATCATTTATTTTTAGGCATCCTTTGACATGGGGTAAGCTGCTTGGTGTTGTCAGCGACACACTTTCATCTCTGTTTTCAAGTAATTTCCTTGAAAGATATAGATTGCATGCAGAATAATCACTTACCATTGAAATTCTGAATTCTTAAGTTCTTTTTGAGGGAGAAATATCTGACAATGTAACTCTTTTTTAACCCAATACCAACAAGGATTTGCTGCATTACTCATATCATATAGTTTAATTGAAATGCCATTTTTTTCTTGGGGCAAAGGAAATTATCTTGTTTACTGTTTGTTTTTCATGGTTTATTTAACACCTAATATTATCTTCTATCTATAGATGATTGACCTGCCTTGCTGGTATAACCACATGCAAGAGTATGTTTGTGATCTCTTGTTCCATTGGCGTAATTTGATGAATTCTACTGTGTTGGCTTTAGGTGTTCTCGGGATAGTGCCCATGCTATTTTTATCTTTCCACAAGAAGATGCATATCTTCTTTGCAGTGCTATCGTTAACAGCAGGGAGTGCAGGGGCAGCAATAGCAGATGTGACTGTTGATGCATGTGTAGCACAGAACTCTAATAAGCATCAACATCTTGCTCCTGACATGCAGAGCTTATGTTCGTTGAGTTCTGCCACTGGATCTCTCCTCGGGTTCTTTCTCAGTGGTCTCTTGGTTCACTTCATTGGCCCAAAGGTGCATTTCCTTACCTCAATGATGTCTCTTTGCATTCATATATATACACAAAAAAGGACACTTTTCTATGATTTCATGTGAGATTTTCCTATTTTGAACAAAAGGGGGTCTTCGGATTGCTAACAATCCCAGCAGCACTTATATGTCTGGTCGGAATCATTCTTCATGAACCTCAAACAGTGAACTTCTCTTACAAACAGGTAGATTTTCCATCTTTTCTAATAAGCATTTGAATTATACCAGGAAAATCTTGTGATTATCTACTCTTGAATCAGGTTGGCCAGAAATTCCGTGATGCAATCAGAGCCATGGGAGACACGCTAAAGTTGCCTGATGTATGGCGACCATGTCTATATCTGTACCTCAGCAATGCTTTGTCTCTCAATATCTATGATGGAATGTTTTATTGGTATACTGATTCAATAGCTGGTCCTCATTTTTCACAGGTATGATTTATGTTATAGTTCATGTATAGGCGCGTACTTAACAAACTGGTACTCAGGCTATTGCTCATTGACTGAGAAATATCATAAAAATTAGTTAATGCAGTAAAAAATATTGACTCAGAAAGATGTGGTCATGAACAGGCACTTTGAGCAGCAAAATTTGGCTTTCGAATGATCAGAAAGATACCGTCTCATTAATTCGATGCTCACAATAAGAACATCTATCCTTAAAGGCTTTTGGTAGATATTATTGGATGCCAGCATATCCTTCTGTTGCTTATATAAATTTTTTAAATAGAACATTTTCTTTAATTGTTTTAAACTTCGCACTTTTGACCTGACTTCCGCTTATGTGAACTTAATGCATAATTATACACTTATTTATCCTTGTCTGAATTTGTTGCAGCTTATTTTCATTGTAAAATGAAGCTGATGGAACCTCAAACATGTTTTTAATGAAACAGAAGCCTAAATACATAATTATATATTCTTTCCTCCACCCGGGTTTTTGCAGGAATTTGTGGGCTATATTCTTGCCATTGGTTCAGCTGGTGCCATACTAGCATCTCTATTGTACCAATCTATCTTGAAAGATCAACAATTCCGGGATCTATGTTTCTGGAGTCAACTTTTCTTGGGTTTGTCAGGGATGCTTGATCTACTTCTGGTCTTACGGTTGAACTTGAAACTTGGCATACCAGATCATTTATTTGCTGTGCTTGATGAGTGTGCATACCAATTTGTTGGGAGGCTCAAATGGATGCCCCTACTGGTTCTCAGTGCCAAGCTTTGCCCTCCAGGAATCGAAGGCACCTTCTTTGCTTTAATCATGTCTATCGGTAACATTGGCATGTTCTCTTCATCATGGCTCGGAGGTATCCTCCTCCACATTTTGAGTATCACTCGAACCCAATTCAGCAATCTATGGCTTGCTATTTTGATCCGTAACATAGCTAGAATCTGTCCACTTCTGGTCATATTTTTAGTGCCAAGGACAGATCCCAACTCTTCCATTCTTCCATCTAACATCCCAATTACAGATCAAACTGCAGAAACTTTGGATGATGATAGGATTGAGCTAGTATCTCTCGTTACCAGCGTCGATAGAAGATAACATTTGCATTCCCTCTTGCTGAAGATTTAGAAAATAGTTGGTCCTAGTAGGAAAATTGGTCTCAAAGCAGCAGATGGTAGACACAGGTAATGAGGTAATTACCAGTATTTTGATTCATTGGTACCTACAAAATGTTTTACTCATTCTTTATCATTTTGTTTGGTGTAAAATATCTGTTGTAGACTTAGTTTTGGATAGAATGATATAGTGATCATATACAGATACAGTTTTTACATTAAAAGGATGTTACACTTATTAATTCCGAGCAAGAGTACCTTCCATTTATAGAGGTGTGCATTTGGAAACATTCTTGAGTTGGATCAAAGTCAGCTTTTATGTTCATGAAGGCTATTGCATCGATAATTTGAAGTTAGGTCGGGTAATTAGGTCGGGTTATAGTCGAGTTCAAATATATTTTGCCCCTATCGGAATAATTCATCACGTCAGTTACTCATTTTTGTGTTCTTATGTTGGAGTATTCGAGTATTCTTGGGTCAAGGATCATGTTTTGTTCACATATATATTTTTGGGTCCCCAATATACGAAACATACTTATGTTTGGCATTTCATTTTAGTAAAAAAAAAAAAAAAGAAAACCTTAAAACACCAAAAAACATGGCTATGGGTTTGATTGGCAAATCGTTTGTTTAAAATTATTAATTTGGTTTGATTGGCTAAATTTATTGACTAATAAGTTGTTTAATCCAATTTTTGTAAAGTTGTTGGTAAGTTTCCTTGTTTGTATTGAAGTTTCCTTGGACATCCCAAGGAAATGTTTGAAATAAAAGTGGGTCCTAAGAGGTGGATTAAAAGAAGAGATGAAAAATTAATTTTGGCTTTGAGACAGAAAGAAAAGTTGATTTGGCTTATCCTGATAGTCGCAGGAAAGTCGACTTGCCTTTTAAGTGCTAGAAAGTTGCTCTGAGTCTGTTTAGTTTATTTTTTCCTTGCCTTGTTTTGTGGCTTCATCATAGGAATGTGGCTTGGGTTTTGAACTATAAATAACCTAAGCTCCCCTTACTTAGTGTTTGCTAATACTTTCTAATCCCTCTATCTCTTTAATTATGATTTGTATATCATGCTTGTTCTTGATAATTTTATTGAACTTTGGTGTTATATGGTTGTTAGTATGGGTTTTAGAGGGATGTAGCTGGTGCACTCAAGTCAAGGTGGAGAATGTTGAAGTTATAGGTGCCTTGAGTCCCTAAGACTCATGTTTTGGCTTAAGGATATCACTAGGATATGTTTGGAACAAAAGTGAGTCTTAAAATGAGGTTTAAAGAGAGATGAAAAATCAGTTTTAGCTTTGAAATAGAAAGGAAAGTCGAGTTGGCTTTTCCTGATAGCTACAAAAAAGCCAACTTGACTTTGAGTCTTGGAGAGTTACTCGAGTTTTTAGAGTTTGTTATTTCCTTCACCATTTTTTTGTGGCTTGATTATATGTACATGAATTGAGTTATGAACTATAAATGATCCAAATTCATCTTAGTAAGTGTTTGCTAATATTTTCAAATCTCTATCTCTTTGTAATTATAATTCCTAATCTCTCCAACCCTTTTTTTTCTTCAAATGACAAACCACCATTGTAGACAATCTGATTTGTTTTCATCGATAAAAATGTAGGCTAACTATGGATGCAACCTAGATTGGGTGAACCACGTTAATTTTTTTATGCAGCTTTATTGTTGATTAATCTTACAATAGTAAGGTTAGTTCTTAATTTAAAGTTTCTGATCTTTATTTTTCCTCAATTAAACTAAAGGCTCTAATCATTGACTTTACGGTAAATTACATATTCTAAATCAATAAGGTCATCTTGCAATAAACAATTTGATTTAATAGGTAAACCATTAAGCCAAGAAGAATGAAAGGAAGATGAAAATGGAAAACAATTTGTTAATTGCTATATATGATTGTATCATCTCTATTGATACATTGCTACACTTCTAATCTACACATCCAATTGATAACGAGCTTCATATTTCTCATCTGAATCACTAATTTATTTTCTTCCTTCATCTCACCTATATAGTAGCATTGTTTTTCTTTTACCTAGTTTTGTTCCATTTTTCTTCCACTACTCCATCAAAATTACTTGTCTTGCTGATTGTTGGTTATTCAGCAACTAACTAATACACTTTTTTGTCTTTAATTTTGGTACATTACATAAATCGAAATAAGAGCTTTTAGAATGTAATGTATCAAATTCAAAGTAATAAAGAGAGTAATTCATATGAAACACATTTAAGAATCAAGAAAAAATAAACATTCACAACAAGAACGGCAGTGCAATTAGATAGAAATCTATCAGTCGAATTGAATTTTTTTAACTTGAAATTGTCATATATCACAATACCATCCTATCTAGAAAAAATAGTTCGATAAGGAAACCATGTTAGAAACAAGAATCAAGATGTTTCAGGTGTTATCCTGTTATTATACTACTAAAACGAATAAACACGAAGCTATTGCACATGATGACTGAAGCTTCCAATACGATAAGATTAACACTAATAAATATGAACGTTGTATTGCAGCAAACATAAAATCCCAAGAGATAGAAATAGTAGTATAAGAAATGAAAAGCTTATATGCACAACAAAAATTACTTGGGATAAAAAAGGAAAGAGACTTCCACTAATGCTCAATAAAAGACTAATCACAGTTTAACTGATTAGGACCTCACAAATACTGATTTTGACACTTAAATTTGTATAATCGGTCAAAAGTGAACCTACCATCCATGGCTCGACTTATTGACTGATAATCCATAAAAGTAAGGGTTACTCTGTTCTGTGATGTCTACATTAGAACAATGGTATGCCTGTTGTCCTGAAGAAATGACCAAACCCCAAAACGTAAAGATAGTATGTATGAAAAACAAGCCACCAAAGAGTGGCGGGACTAGAGAGTACAGATTAAAGGGCATGAATAAAGTACACATAACCATAAATTTATGTAGTCATAGTCAGAGATAAAGCATAGTAGCACAATGCTTGTCTCTAAGGCAGCTACAAATGAATTAACAAATAACCCAAAACGTTTGCTCATCCAACATTCCTATGTTCCACAAGGCCGACACAATCTGACTAATACACTTCAAAATTAAATTCCACACCGAAAAAAATATAAAAAAAATGGAGAAGAGGAAATTAAAGCTTCAACATTTACATCATGGTTAATTATTTACCTAATGATACTGAAGATTTTAAGACAGAGAAAAACTAGGGTTTGTGAATTCTAATTTTTCATTACCACTTAGGGAGTAAATCATCCTTCATTATATACAACAATACTGATATCTATTCTTGGAAGCTAAATATTCTATACAGTAATTAAGGTAATAGAATAAACTAAATAATATAAATATATATACTTTCCCATACTGCCCCTCAAGTTAGGTCGTGGGATCACCGATGCCTAACTTGCATAAAGTGCTATTGAAGACCTCTGATGAAACAACTTTTGTGAGAATGTCAGCAAGTTGATCTTTTGATCTTATTACTGATTCCCTTTAAGTATCTTAGGATCCTCAGAACTGCTGCCATGTGTTCCACTTGAGGTCGATGCATGAATTTACTTACAATCTCTACCGCGTAGGCGATATCTGGTCTCGTGTGAGATAAATAGATCAGTTTTCCGACCATTCTTCTATAACGATCTTGATCTGCCATTTCTGCCCCTTCAACAATTTGTAGACCATGATTAGCTACCATAGGAGTCTCTGCCGCTTTGCAGTCTAACATGTACTTTCTCTAATTAATGAATATCCCCTTTCTTGATGTTAAAACTTCTATCCCAAGGAAGTATTTCAATTGCCCCAAATCCTTCATTTCAAACTCTTGGAATAATTTGCTCCTGAGTCGATCAATTTCCTTAGAATCGTTTCCAGTAATGACCATTTCATCAACATAGATCACAAGGCATGTAATTTGCTTTCCATTCTTTCTGAGAAATAAGGTGTGGTATGAGTTGCTCTGCCTGTAGCCAAACCTTTTCATTGCTGTAGTAAATCCCCCAAACCACGCCCTAGGAGATTGTTTCAAGCCATATAGTGCCTTTTTAAGTCTACACCCCTCTCCTTGGTTATATTCAACTGAGTATCCAGGTGGTGGTTTCATATAAACCTCTTCTTCAATCTCCCCATGTAAGAAGGCATTTTTTACATCAAACTGAAACAAAGGCCATTCTTTATTTACTGCTATAGAAAAGAGAACTCGAATAGTATCAATTTTAGCCACAGGTGAGAATGTTTCTGAATAGTCTACCCCATACGTCTGTGTGTATGCCTTTGCAACAAGCCTTGCTTTATACCTCTTGATGGTTCCATCAGCATGATACTTGACCAAGAAAACACATTTACAACCAACCTTCTTCTTATTATCTGGTAATCTGCATCTTTCCCATGTCCCGTTTTTCTAGAGAGCCATGATCTCCTCATCCATAGCTTGCTTCCACTTCGGTTCACGGAGGGCTTCTTCGGTGCTTTTCGGAACAGTATTGGAATAGAGAGATGCATTGAAGGCACTAGCTATTTGTGATAGTCGTTCATCATCTTGTCTACAAATAGGGTATCGGGACCTCTGGGATTCATACTCAGGATCATACCTTTTTAGAGGCATTCCTCTTGTACTTCGAGGAGGCAAATCATATTTCCTGGGAATAACAACACTACTTGGCACAATATTATCAGTAGCAAAATCAATGAAAGGGGCAGGAGAACCTGGTGTTACCTCTTGTTCGGCCAGATGCTCAGGGACTAGAATAGTCTGAGGAGATGGTTCAGTAACAATGCCAGTGGTAATATCAGTGGTAGTGCCTACTTGTTCTTTGGGATCTCGACTGTCTGCCAAGGGATGAATTAACCAGCTAAGATCCTCACTCACACTCTCCTCCTGAGATTGCGGCTGGATATAGTAGGAAGAGTGTTCAAAGAAGTCACAATCTATGGTCGTATAGAGTTTGTTATGGACGGGATCATAACAACGATAGCCCTTCTGAGTAGTGCCATACCCAAGAAACACACATTTGACTGCCCGTGGTTCAAATTTGGTTCGTACCCTAGAGGAAAGGTGGACATATACAACACACCCAAATATGCGAGGAGGAAGAGAATGAAAGGAAGGAATAGGAGTAAAGGTATTGAGGGTGGCAAGAGGAGTCTGAAAATTGAGGATTTTAGTGGGAAGACAGTTTGTAAGATAGGTGGTAGTAGCAATAGCCTCGGGCCAAAACCAGATAGGTATATGAGTCTCAAACATGAGAGCCCGGGCGATTTCAAGAAGGGTACGGTTTTTGCGTTCAGCAACCCCATTTTGTTGTGGAGTGTCTGGGCAAGAAGTTTGATGAACAAGACCATGATCAAGAAAGAATTGTTTCATTGCAACAGAGATGTATTCACCACCATTATCTGAGCGAAGAATTTTAGGTTTTGCATGGAATTGAGTAAGAATCATGTTATAGTATGTTACAAAGACATCAAAGACTTCAGATTTGTGTTTCAAAAAATAAACCCAGCACATTCGAGAACAATCATCAACAAATAACACAAAATATGTAAAACCATGAGAGTCCATATGTGGGGCTGGTCCCCATACATCAGAATGTATAATATCAAATGGGTTTGGAGCACGAGTATTACTAGGAAATAGGAATGTTTATTACTCTTAGCCAATACACAAGTTTAACAGTCTAGGGATGTAGTACAATTATTAAGAGAAGGAAAAAGTCGTTTTAGATACCCTAAGGACGGATGACCTAAACGATGATGCCAAGTCCACAATTGGTGAGCAGGAGATCCATGAGCAAGCATTGCACCATTGAATCACCTCATCGACATAGTATAGCCCACCTCGTTCAGTACCACCCCTAATGATCGTCCCGATCTGAGCATCCTGAACAATACAATTTTCAGAGGTTAGAAGCACAGTACAGTTTAATTCCTTGGTTAACTGACTAACCGATAGTAATTTATGAGATAAATTGGGAATTAGCAAACAATTTTTAAGATGAAGACAAGGAGAGATATTAACTGGTCCAGCTTGGTCAACTGGTACATATTCCCCATTAGCAGTTTGGATTTGGGTTCGGTTAGAGGGATAGGTGGATAAAAAATCACGGGGATCAAAGGTCATTGTATCAGTTGCCCCGCAGTCAAATATCCATTGAGAGTTACGTTCATGGGTAAGAAGGCTTGTAGAAATTTTGTGATGTGGGCCAGAACAAGTTGTGGGCTTTGTGTTTGGGTTTGGGCTTATGGGTTGTGGAGGAGGGTTTAGGGTTTTGGGATTATAAATAGGTGGGTTTGAGGGAGTAAGGGTATCCCCTTCCCCAATTCTGACGGCTAGAGTTTCTCTCTCTTTCCTCCTCTGTTTCTCGCCATTATTGTCCATCTCTTTTGTGGTTACTGTTTCTCCTTCCCCCTTGCACCAGTCACTTCTTTTACCTGACTTCCTCCATGATGTACCTGTTTGATCGGCAGTGGTTAGGTGAACCTTGCCGCAGGTCCGGCTTGCCGGTGCCTTGGTGGCGGCTCTCCGTTTCTTTAGATCGTCCCACCTCTCGGAGTACCCCACAAGCTTGAAGCATCCTTCCTTTGTATGCCTTAAACCACCACAGTGAGTACATCGGAGTTTTCTTCGGTCCTCCTCTTCACAGCTTTTCTGGAAGGTTTTGTTTCTCGTGGCTAAGCCCGATCCAAACTTAAAGGGACTTGTTCCCAGTGATGAGACGACGTTCATATTCCTCCGGCATGCTATTTCCCGTCTGATTGTAGCATAGGCCGTCTCCACCGTTGGTAAGGGTGCACTGTTGAGAATGTATCTATTAGTAAAGTCTAGACTGTCATTAATCCCAGTAAGGAATTGGTAAAGTCTCTGTCTCTATATGTATCTATTGAATTCTGATATGTCCTTTGAGCATGTCATTGGGTTCGGCATTCTCCGGTCGATTTCTTTCCATAGTATGTTAAGTTTACCGTAGTAAACTTCTATGGTGTCATTATCTTGTTTCAACGTCGCTGCCTTTGAACTGAGGTCAAAAATTTGAAGTTCATCCCTTCCACATCCCAAAAGGCTTTCGATTCCTAGCCATAGACTATGTGTAGTCGTATATAGACTATGTGCAGTCGTATAGTCTAGGAATTGATTGACGATCTCTCCATCTATATTCTCAATTATCTACGCTATGACCATGGCATCTCTTTGTTCCCACTGAACGTAATTGGGGTCTGATGGTGGTGGAGGAGCGGCAGTGATGTGGCTGAGTCGCCCTCAACCTCTAATGGCTACGTGCATTAATTTGCACCATTTTGTGTAATTGTGATATGTGAGTTTCTTTGAAATTTTGATATAGGTTGGGTTTTCTATTTGATTGTTTGTTTTGTTGAGTTTCTGAAACATCTGAAACATTTGTTCCAACTGTTCCATGGACATTAGGGTTTTCTGTGTTTGATCTTCTGGAAAATCGGCCATTTGCAGGTAAGATACGGTAGATGATGAGACCTTTTCGGATCTAAACCCTAAGGCTCTGATACCATGAAGATTTTAAGACAGAGAAAAACTAGGATTTATTTGAAGGTAATAGAATAAATCACTTAGGGAGTAAATCACCCTTCATTATATACAAGAATACTGATATCTATTCTAGGAAGCTAAATATTCTATACACTAATTAAGGTAATATAATAAATTAAATAAATAAATATATATACTTTCCCGTAGATACCATCTCAAGAAACTTATATTTGAAGGCCAAAACAGAAGAGAGTACATAACATATTGAGACTTTGAGTGAACATGAGGGACAAAGTAAATTACTAGTAGCTGTCACCCATCAACTGCAGACTCCAATATTAATTGCCATTATCACCTACTCATACCGGCCTTCACTTAACTGGCAGCACCACCTTTTGGGAAAGAGAATACTGATTCAAAGCTAGATTAACTAAAAAAAATAGTAGTTTCTATTATTACATTTGGAACGAAACCATAAAACAATATATAATTTACTTTTAAAATTCTACCTTTAGGTGATTTTCTTCTAAAAATCTCACATTTCGTTTATTTTTTAAAAATCCAGCCTTTGCTATTGATTTCCTTTTAAAGATCTAAATGACCTGCTACCAGTTGGATAAGTACTAAATTGAACTGAGCTCATAAGTGCGAAATTGGCTACTCAACTGACAAAAAGCAAAATCTAGTTGATACGATACGTTAAATCATTTAAATCAAGGTTTCTTCTTGCACAAATACGTGGGAATATAAGAAGAACTATAATTGTATTAGGTTTTTGCTAAGGAATTGGCAAAATACAAAAAAAATAAAAAGAAAATCATAAGTCCTCAACAACATTAAACCATCAGTCATTAAAAATGGTGGATAAAATCAAAACCTTTAATCTATTCTCTCTCCCTCTTCAAAAAAATGAAAAGAAATGCCAAAAACATCCGACTTCTAAATCCGCCAAGGAGTAAATTTTCACGGAACGATTTAACGAAATTTGGGTAACGGATTGTTGTATTTTTCAATCAACAAAGCATAACCCACAAAATACAACCTAAAGTTAATAAAAAAAACCCTAACTCTCCAAGAAGTATCTAAAAAGGAAAACTAAATATTAGAAAACAATATGATTTTTTGGTTTTAGTGCAAATAAATGTAAATTTGAGCTAGACAGGACTCCATTAGTGAATCACACAATGAAACTGAAAAAAGGAGTTAAATGTAAGGTAAGGAAAGAAAAAGAGTAGATAGACAGAAGAAAAAGTACCATGTGGAAAGAACTACAAAATGAATACGCAAGAAAAGTGAAAATCCCACACTGGAAGGAAAACCAAGGTAAGGGGGCAACCCTAGTTAAAAAGAAAAACGAAAACTATTCTCGTAATTTCTAGTACTCTTCGATCCCGCTTGATGGTACCATCTCATTTAAGAGTTTGTGATTTTCTATTGTTGCTTTTTTTAATTAGGGATGACAATGGATCAGATCTTGACCAGATTCACGTGGACCAAGATCTAGATCCGTTTTCATGGTCAAGACCTAGATCTTGACACCGATCCGCGGGTCTAAATTTTCAGGACTCACATCTGGATCTGTGAAACTTGCTAAACTAGTACTAAATTAGGGTCCAAAATGGGTCTAACTTGCTTATCCAGTACTAGATCTAGAATCACGCAAAGGAGCAACTGTTTCAAGAATAGAGGGGATGGGGAATGGGGATATATGGGTGTTTTGGAAGGGAATCATATTAGGGAAGGGTTTTAAGTAGGCAGGCAGCAGCTGGGCTATGGGTATACTATGCATTGCATAACCCAGTAATATTTAGGGTTTTTTAAAAAAGAAAACGGGTCTTCTGACCCACGGGTCCAGGCATTTTTTTTCGATTCGGACCCGGACCCGTGAAATACAAATGGATCCAAATCCGATCTAGATCCGACGGGTTTAATTGTTTAGAACCTAGACCCGTGAAATACAATTGTTGATTATATTTACAGCGCGTTTCATATGCGGCCATGCCAATATTAGGATGTCGCATATAGGATCACATATGCATTTTCATGATCATTTACATTCATAAATGTAATACTGCATAATTTTCATGTGATGATCACATACTACTTAAAATCATTCATATGTAGCTAAATATCCATCACATATAGCTTAAAACTGAACATGTACAGTTTATAAATTTATCATAACTAAAATTTAAAATTTGTAAGACTAACAGATAAAAAGTGATCACATACATTATAAAACGAGTCATATATAGCTTAAAAGTTAAAACAGATAACGTCATGGTTCTTAGTAATCACACACAGCTTAAAAATTGATCACATTAAAACCAATTATATACACCTTAAAAACAATCATATATAGCTTAAAATTAATCTCATAAAGCTTAAAATTAATCACATAGTGTTTATTATTGACCTCTTCCATGCTTCGTTAATCAAATGAGAACAATAATCTTAGTGGAAAAATTATATAGTAATAATGATCACTTACACTTTAATAATGATCACGTATGCCTAAAGAATGTACACATAGATGATTAAATAAAACATATAGTGTAAACCGATATCTAAAAATCCAATCGCATATAGCTTAAAACCAATTAGATATATATTAACACCAGTCATTTACAGCTTTAAATGCTTAGGGTTCTCTTGTTGGACTCATCCTATTAATAGGGAGGCCCTAAATAAGAATTTGTGTTAAAATTTAATAAGTCAACCATTTGATGATATATTTGATAATATTATATTAAAAAGCTACTCATATTAGTTTTTCATTTGGAAAATTTGATTTTAAAGATACGTGCATTCAGTATTCTAATTTTAAAAGTTCTATATTTGATGTATCATATAAGATGTCAACTTTGTGTCGCTTTGACTTCTAAAGGTTTTCAGGTAAATCTCTACCTACAATATCTAGTTTAAATTGAACAAAATTAAAAGAAAAATAATATAGAATAAATTCCCCAATTTTTAAAGTGTTTGTAACATGAATCTATAATTTCTTAAGTCATTCCAAGTTCATCAACAATGATATCCTCACAACAGAAATCTGGTGCTTACTCAAATTAGCAAAGTTCATGCTGCAACTATAAAGTGTATCGATTGAATGCCAAACTTCTTATGGTTAGGAGGGGTCTATACATTGGAGATAAGTTTGATTTTTGTCCCAATTCACCTGTATATTCATGAAATTTGATTGTTAATCATTTTTATACCTGATTTTATTTGTGTTTTATTTGAAGGATGATGATTATTCCTTTATTAAATCGAAAGAATTTTATTTTTCTAAAGGAAGAAGAATTTCAATTGAAGTTGAACTAGAGTATAAGATGGATAAAATCCACTGAAGAAACATGAATACAAGTCTAAACTTGAATTGATGAGAGCATGAGGTACAGTGAAGAGCATGTTTTTCTTTCTGCTTCTTTCTTAGGCGATGTTTGCCATTTTCATTGCCCTTTTAAAATAGAAAATTATGCTAATGTAATGGAGATGCTAATGTTGTTTTTTGTAAAATTGTAAATGTTAACATAATGTTATGTAACCATGGATGCTAATGTAAGCAGTTATTTCAATGAAATTTTAATGTCATTGATTTAATATTAACTTCATTGCAAAATGATATTGTTATCTGATGTTCCGAAATAAACCATTCTTAACTAACATACATGTATTTGATAACATTCCAAAACACCATTTTTAACTAAGAAAATTTAACATCATGGAGAAAAATGTCTTTTGATGTGTTCGTTTTAGAGCACGTTTCCACCCTTCTATGGTGTCGAGTCTTGTTATTTTACATTTTCTTAATACATATTCTGCTCGATCTTACCTTGTTCTTATCTCCGAGGTGTTTAAAGATCATTTCATTTATTTTTGGAGATTTCGAGATCAAGTGCGTGAGTCCGAGACTTAGACACCATTATCGAAGATGAGACACTCGTACTAAGGCTTTCCCAAGCATTCCAGTTATCCCCAAGGGCCCCGCCAAGTCCAAAGGTCTTCTGTTGCTTCGAAGACACACATTGCGAAGGATTGAAGCTGACTCGGGTGAATAGACCCCTCATTTGGTGGAATGGGTTCATGTTCCACTCAATAGAAAGCTTCGAAATGCACTGGAAATGGCGAATGAGCACTCGTTCGGTCGAATGGGGCTCATTCGGGCGAATGGAGTAACACTTCATGCGAATGGATTGTTAGATGCCAAGACACATGCCTAGACTTACTGTAAACCCCGAACCAAGACCATTCGGGCGAATGCCATAACCATTCGGTCGAATGGGACCTAATTTCTGCACTGTTTTGTTTCTTCACAAGCCGTACTTCGTGGATTATTTAGGGCTTTTGTTTCCCTTAGTCCCTAGGCTATATATATACCCCTCTTTTTTGAATGTAATGTTTATGCCTACTTTGAGAGCTTCTTGCCTCAACTTAGAACATCATTTTACTTGCTTTCTATTTACATTTCTTTCCCTAGTTTAGATTTCACAGCTTTCCTTTATTGCTTTCATTTACATTCAAGCATTGTATTTTGAATTCCTTTTGTTTTGTCTTTCAAGCTTTTGGTTTATGTAAGTTTATTTCATCTTTATTGCTTTTTTGCTTTTCAATATTGCCATTTAATGCTTTCATTTATTGTTGCTTGATTTCATTGCTTCTTTATTGCTCTTACTTCATTTATTGCTTTGTAGAGTAGTTACTAGTTTCATTTATTGCTTTACATCTTGTTTCCTTGTTATTTTCATTCAAGTTCTCCATGTCTTTATTAATGCTCTCGTTTATTGCTTTCCCTTTTGTCATCTCTAGTATGTGTGAGTAGTTTCTTTTGGGGTTTTGGTTTGTGAAACCCTAGGTTTGGGGCTTATTCTTCATGTGTTAGGTTAGAGTTGAGGTTGTTGATTGATTGATTGATTGATATTCGATTCGAATCTTGTCCTGCCACTCTTTAAGAGACATAGGGTGATTATAGGTCATTCGTGTGATTTATAAGGTCATAAACTTTCTCTTATTATCTAGAGTGTCTCGATTGATCGTCGTTCGGTCTCCTCTGACCTAACTTCCTATGAGTTCATAGAGACCGACCTAGGGTGGATCCCTACCATCCCCGTTTGTCTTTTATCGTTTATCACCACTTTCATATTTGCTTTGTTATTGCTTTTAGTAGTCTAGTTCATACACCCTATCACCCTTTAACCTCCCTACATCAAGTCCCTTGTCTTCCTGGTCTTGTCGTCGTGGTTTGATCCCCGACTTACCGCTACGCTATCTGTAGTTGTATTAGGGTGTTGTAAATATTGTTTGACTCGGGTTTAGCATTAACGTCATGCGAAAAACCCGGTTATCATCTTTGTTTCCCACCTTTTTATGGTTAAACATTGAGTAGGCTGAGAGCTGCATGTTGGTTATGAAACTTGAGTACACTTTGTTCCTTTTTCTCCAGTCAATCGTATCCCACAATTGTTTGTGTTAAAGTTACAACTTGATAAATATTTAGCGAACTAACAATCCATTAACACTTATTGTTGATCTTCCACCTCTAGCCCCTACACCACTCTTTAGTGTCCTTCATTCCTCCTAGTTTTTGTATGTTGCTAAATAGACATTTGCAAAGTTTCATGAACTCTATTTCATCAAACTCCAAATTCTACCCTATAGTTTCAATTTGTTGTGGCAACTCATTCAAATTTAAAATCCTAATAGTAGGGGTGTCTCCTATGTTGGGACATGCTCTTTTGCTGTGCCCCTTTATTTTGTCAAGGCCGCATGTCTTTTCAACACCATGTTTCCTCAATTTTCCTAGTTTTTTGCACTTTCATGAGGATCCTTTCTATGATTTATTCTTGGTCTACCAGGACCTACCTTGATGGGTGGACGTATCAAGGCACTACTAATTCTTCATCACTTAGACTACATCCATCCAACTCTTTAATAAGATCCTAGTCATTTCAGAATTCATTTTCATGTGAAAGCAACTCATTTTCTTTGATCTAAAATATCCTTAGCAACCAATTTCATACCCTTACTCTTTTCTTTCGATAGCCTACTACGTACATAATCTGCATCAATTAGACTATATCCATCCAACTCTACAGATCTATAATGCTCTTGACTTTACTACTATGCTTAATTTGAGTGGGTAAAGGATTTTTCCCTAGATTCACAAGTACAAACTGGATTGTTTGTTTGATGAGGGAGCATGATAGGTCATCAGTTGGTCGTTTATTGATAAGTTCAATTAATAACCAGGAATTAATGGTGATGTCCACATATAATGACAAATTTAGGTTTTTTATTGGTTTTTTTTTTACCAGAATTACTACTTTACGATCTCTTTAAAGTCAACTTTTGGGGTTAAGGTTTCCCAATCCTTAAATATCGCCACCCTTTTCATTTTATCGCCACCCCTCCCAAAATGAAATTACGAACTTGCCCCTAATTTTAAAAAATTTACAACTTTGCCACCCTCTTAAAATTTCTTATTTATAATAATAATAATAATAATAATAATAATAATAATAATAATAACAACAACAACAACAACAACGACAACAACAACAACAACAACAACAACAACAACAATAATAATAATAATAATAATATAAATAAAATTAAGAATAACTTTAAAAAAAAAGAAAAAAAAACCCAGTCGCAGGATAAACCGCGACTGGACCACGGTTCAGTCGCATAAAAAACCGCGACTGGACCACGATTCAGTCGCACGAAATTGTGCGACTGAACCGTTGTCCAGCCGCGATTTTTTTCGTGACTGAACCCCGGTTGACTTGCGATTTTTGGTGAGACTGGGTTTTTTTAAATTATTATTAATTTATTTATATTATTATTATTATTATTATTATTATTATTATTATTATTATTGTTATTATTATTATTATTATTATTATTATTATTATTATTATTATTATTATTATTATTATTATTATTATTATTATTGTTTCGGTGAAGAAACGAGGAAGTGGAAGACACTTGAAACGTTGGAAGTGGAAGCATTGTCAGGACCGGCAATTCGTGGAAGGAAGTAACTCGAATTCCTACAACACAACACGTTAGCCTTGTCCGGGGGTGATCTTCCGGAAAACCCCTCCGACGCTCAAGTTAAAACGGAGATGCTAGATTAATGAATAAACGATTATAGATTGAATGCAGGAACAGATATGTCAAGGTTGAGATTGCTTGTGTTTAGGTTGGATAATGAAAAGGAATGTGAGTAAGGATATTAGAAGGGTTATTCTCAGATGATGATGATCCTTCCCCTTGATGCTGACTATCTCTATTTATAGTGGTGGAAAAGAAGTTACTTCTAAGAGGAGGTTGATTATCATGGGTAATAGTGGGCGGTTATCAGCACTAAAGAAGGGGAACCATGAAATGAGGAATGAAGGGCAGTTGTCCAAAGGGATGTTAGGTCAATTTGGAGGTTACCTTCCAGGGGAAGTTAGGGTATTTGGAGGTTACTAGTTCATTGGCCAATTAAGGAGGTTGGGGAATTCAGAAAAAGACAATTGACCGAAAATCAAGGTCAACTCGAAAGGTCAAAGGGTATTAAGGTAATATGACTTTAATAATTTAAATAAATTAATTAATTAAAATAATGTTACCATGACAATTATTATTATTATTATTATTATTATTATTATTATTATTATTATTATTATTAAATTTTCATTTTTGTTTAAATTATTATGTTTAATTTATTTTTTAAAATATTATTATTATTATTATTATTATTATTATTATTATTATTATTATTATAAATAAGAAATTTTAAGGGGATGGCAAAATTGTAAATTTTTAAAATTCAAAAGAAAATTCGTAATTTTATTTGAAGGGGGTAGCGATAAAATGAAAATGGGTGGCAAAGTTTAATAACTCCCTTAAGGTTTTACTCCTACTGTATTTGTGTCACTTTCTATGAGTGGCACAATAG